>NC_133507.1:150040496-150343526 GCF_049354715.1 Callithrix jacchus
TGAACATATGAGTACATGTGTCTTTTTGGTAGAAAGATTTATTTTCCATTGGTTACATCCCAGTAGTGGGATTTCTAGGTCTTGTAGTTTTTCTTGTTGTTGTTTTGAGATGGAGTCTTGCTTTGTCACCAGACTGGAGCATGGTGATGTGACCTCGGCTCACTGCAGTCTCTGCCTCCCTGGCTCAAGCAGTTCTCATGCCTCAGCCTCCTGAGTAGCTGAGATTACAGGTGCGCACCACTACACACAGCTACTTTTTTTTTTTTTGTAATTTTAGTAGAGATGGGGTTTCTCATATAAGTAAATTGTATGACACAGGAGTTTGGTGCATAGATTATTTCACCACCCAAGTAATAAGCCTAGTATCAAAAAGGTAGTTTGATTCTTACCCTCCTCCACTTCCACTCTCAAGTAGACTCCCATGGCTATTCTTTCCTCCTTTGTGTCCATATGTACTCAGTGTTTACTGTCACTTAAAAGTGAGAACATACAATATTTGGTTTTCTGTTCCTGTGTTAGTTTCTTTAGGATAGCGGCTGCCAGCTCCATCCATATTGCTGCGAAGGACATGCTCACATTTTATTTTATAGATCCAAACTATTCTATGACGTATATGCACCACCTTTTTTTTTTTTGATCCAGTCTATCATTGGTGGGCATTTAGGTTGATCCCATGTATTTGCTATTGTGAACAGTGCTGTAATAAATCTACATGAGCATGTGTCTTTATGACAGAATGATTTCTATTCCTTTGGGTATATACCCAATAATGGGATCATTGCATCAAAAGGTAATTCTGCTTCGAGTTCTTTGAGAAATTGCCAAACTGCTTTCCACAATGGTTGAACTAATTTATACCAAAAACATTATATAATTTTCTTTTCTCCACAACCTCACCAGCATCTGTTATTTTTTGACATTTTAGTAATAGCCATTATGACTGGTGTGAGATGGTATCTCACTGTGGTTTTGATTTGAATTTCCCTAATGATTACTGAAGTTGAGCATTTTAAAATATTTTTTTAGCCATATCTATGTCATCTTTTGAAAAGTGTTCATGTTATTTGCTTACTTTTTGATGAAGTTTCTTTGGGTTTTGCTTGTTAAATTGTTTAAGTTCTTTAAAGATTCTGGATTATTTTACCCATGTCTATATCTGGTTTGCAAATATGTTCTCCCATTCTGTAGGATGTCTGTTTACTCTGTTAATAGTTTCTTTTTCTGTGCAGAAGCTCTTTACTTAGGCCCAGTTTGTCAATTTTTGTTTTTTTACAAATGTTTTTGGCATCTTCATCAGGAAATCTCTGCCAGATCCTGTGTCTAAATAGTATTTCTTAGGTTATCTTCCAGGGTTTATATAGTTTTAGATGTGACATTTAAGTCTTTAATCCACCTTGAGTTGATTTTTGTATAGGATGTAAGGAAGGGGACCAGTTTCTATCTTCCATTTATTCCATCACCATTAATTCAACAGGGAGTCTTTCTCATTGCTTGCTTTTGTTTACTTTGTCAAAAATCAGATGGTTGTAGGTGAGCAGCATTATTTCTGGGCTCCTTATTTTATCCAGTTGCTTTATATGTCTGTTCTTGTAACAGCGCCAAGCTGTTTTATAAATGGAATTACATTCTTGATATGGCTCTCAACTTGGATGTTGTTGGTCTAGAGGAATGCTACTGATTTTTGTATGTTGATTTTATATCCCGACATTTTGCTGAAGTTGTTTATCAGATCTCAGAGTTCTGGGGCAGAGACTATATGCTTTTTAGGAATAGAATCATATTAGCTGCAAACAGGAATAGTCTAAGTTTCACTCTTTATATTTAGAGGCTTTTTATTTCTCTCTTGCCTGATTGCTTTGGTCAGGACTTCCAGTACTACGTTGAAGAGGAGTGGTGAGAGTGTACATCCTTGTCTTGTTCTGGTTTTCAAGGGAATGCTTCTAGCTTTTCCCATTATGTATGTTGTTGGCTGTGAGTTTGTCGTAGATGGCTCTTATTATTTTGAAGTATGTTCCTTCAATGTTTAGTTTGTTGATGGTTTTTGACATGACGGTGAATTTTCTCAGAAGCCTTTTCTGCATATATTGAGATGATCATGCAGTTTCTGTTTTAAGTTGTGTTGATATAATGAATTAAATGTTTTGATTTGTGTATACTGAACCAACCTGGCATACCAGATAGAAAGCCTACTTGAGTGTGATGGGTTAACTTTTTGATGTCTTGTTGGATTCAGTTTTCTAGTATTTTATGGAGGATTTTCTCATCTATGTTCATCAAAGATATTGGTCTGAAGTTTTCTTTTTTTTTGTTGTGTCTCTGCCAAGCTTTTGGTAGCAGGATGATGCTGGCATCATAGAATGAGTTAGTGAGGAGTCCTTCCTCCTACATTTTTTGGAATCATTTCAGTAGGAGTTGTACCAGGTCTTCCATACATCTGGTAGAATTCTGTTATGAATTCATATGGTCCTGGGCTTCTTCTGATTATTAAACATTTTATCACTGATTTAATTTTGAAACTTATTATTGGTGTGTTCAGAAATTTAATTTCTTCTTTGTTCAGTCTTAGGTAACTATATGTTTTCAGGAATTTGTCCATTTCTTCTAGGTTTTCTAGTTTGTGAGCATGGAATGTTCTTAGTAGTCTCTGAGAGTTTTTCTTTTTTTTTCTTACAGGGTCAGTTTTCACATTACCTTTCTCTCGCTCTCTCTCTCTGTCTCTCTCTCTCTCTCTCTCTCTTTCTCTTTCTCTCTCTCTCTCCCTCCCCCCTCTGTCTAGCTATTAATCTATCTATCCTTTAATCTTATTTGTTTATTTTAGTTTTTCAAAAAACAACTCCTAAATTCATTGATCTTTTATGTGGTTTTTTTTTTTTTTTTTTTTTTGGTGTTTCAACTTCCTTCAGTTTCTCTCTAATTTTCGTTATTTCCTTTCCTCGGTTTGTTTTGTTTTGGGTTCACTCTTGTTTCTCTAGTTCCTCTAGCTTGATGATAGGATGTTATTTTGAGATCTGTTTTCATTTTTTTCTTTCGGCATTTATGAGTGCTACGACTTTCCTCTTAACACTGAGTTAGCTGTGTCCCAGAGATTCTGGCATGTTATATCTTCTCAATAATTTCAAAAAATTTTTTGATTTCTGTCTTAATTTCATTATTTACCCAATAGCCATTCAGGAACAGGTTGTCTAATTTATATGTAACTGTGTAATTTTGAGCTATTTTCTCAGTATTGATTTGTATTTTTATTACATTGTGATCCAAGAGTACAACACCAATGATTTTGGTTTTCTGAAATTTGCTGAGGATTGTTTTACGTCTGAATGTGTGGTTGATTTTAGAGTATGTGCCAAATTTAGATGAGAATGTATATTCTGTTGTTTTGGGTGGAGAGTTCTTTAGATGTCTATTACATTCATTTGGTCAAGTATTGAGTTTGGGTCCTGAATATCTTTTGTTAGTTTTCTGCCTCAATAATCTGTCTAATACTGTCAGTGGGGTGTTAAAGTCTCCCAATATTATTGTATGGTTATGTGAGGCACTTTGTAGGTTTCTAAGAACTTGCTTTATGAGTCTGGGCACTCCTGTGTCTTGTGCATTTATATTTAGGATATTTAGGCCTTATTGTTGAATGGAGCCTTTTATCATTATGTGATGCCCTTCTTTGTCATTTTGATCTTTGTTGTTTTAAAGTCTGTTTTGTCTGAAATTAGAATAGCAGCTCCTACTTTTATTCTGTTTTCTATTTTCTTGGTAGATTTTCTTCCATCCCTTTATATTGAGTCTATGGGTGTCACTGCATATTAAATGGGTCTCGAAGACAGCATACCAGTGGGTCTTGCTTCTTTATCCAATTGCCAATATGTGCCTTTTAATTGGGGCATTTAGCCCATTTACATTCAAGGTTAGTGTTAATATGTGTGGATATGGTCCTGTCATTGGGTTGTTAGTTGGTTATTATACAGATTTATTTGTGTGGTGGCTTTATACTGTCACTGGTCTATGTACTTAAGTTTGTTTTTGTAGTGGACAGTAATGATCTTTCTTTTCCATATTTGGGACTCTGGCAGGTCTGGTGCTAACAAATTTTCTTAGCGTTTGCTTGTCTGAAAAAGATCTTGTTTCTCCTTTGCTTATGAACCTTAGTTTGGTTGGATATAAAATTCTTGGTTGAAAATTCCTTTCTTTAAGAATGCTGAATATAGGCCCCTGGCAAGGTCCACCTGTATTCTCATGCTTCAGCAAAGTGATGGGGTAGGTGGACATGGGCAAGTATGTGCCAGCAAAGTGGCACGTGGGAGGTTGCCATAGGATTAGGGTGTGGATGGGCTTGTGTGTGTCAGCAGGGACCACTCTGCTGGAGCTCTCCAATCTCTTCTGGCTTGTAGTAGTGTTTCTCCTGAAAGGTTCATTGTTAGCCTGATGAGGTTCTCTTTGGGTATAACCTGACCCTTCTCTCCAGTTACCTTTAATATTTTTTTTCTTACAGAATCTAATGACTATGTGTCTTGGTGATGGTCTTCTTGTGTCACATTTCACAGGAGTTCATTACATCTCCTGAATTTAAATGTTGGTATCTCTATACAGGTTGGGGAAGTTTTCATAGACAATCTCCTGAGATATGTTTTCCAAGTTGCTTGTTTTCACTCTTTCTCTTTTAGGGACACCTGAGTCATAGGTTTGGTGTCTTTACATAATCCCATATTTCTTGGAGGTTTGGCTATTTTAAATATTTGTTATTTTAAACAATCTTCTTTATTTTTGTCTGACTGAGTTATTTCAGAGAACCAGTCTTTGAGCTATGAGATATTTTCCTCGGCTTGGTCCATTCTGCTATTAATACTTGCAAGTATATTCTGAAATTTCTGAAGTGAGTTTTTCAGCTCTATCAGATGGGTTTAGTTCATTCTAAATATGATCATTTCATCTTCTGTATCATATTATTATATTTCTTAAATCCATTAATTTGGTTTTGACTTTCTCCCAAATCTTGATGATCTTCATTCCTATTCATATTCTGAATTCCATTTCTGCCATTTCAGACTGGTTAAGGATCATTGCGGAGGAACTAGTATAGCTGTTTAGAGGTAAGAAGACACTCTAGCTTTTTGAGTTCTTGCTTTGCTCTTCCTCATCTTTATGATCTCATAAAGTTCTCAGCAAAGTTCTTGCTTTGCTCCTTCACTCTTTGATGTTGCTCTCCTTTGAATGAGTTTTTGGCTTTAATCTTCAATGCCCTTGGAGGTTTCATTGTGGTATAAGGTGGGTTTAGTTGACTGGCTTCATTTGTGGAAGATTTTAGAAGGTCATGGCACAGCTTAGCACCCATAAGCTGCATGCTTTAATTCTGGGGGTTGGTATTGGATCCTGAGCTTTGTTCTCTGGCCCCTTGAGGTTATAAACATGTGCATTGGAAGGGCTGAGGTATTCCAGGACTGGTGGCCATTACGATCTATTGGGTAGTGCCAGCCAAAGCATTGCATCAGGTGGTGGCAGTGCTCATTTGTCTGTGCCAGCAGCAGCAGCATGGTGGAGTACCCACTCATAGGGTGGGGTGAGGCACTGGTGGGCACAGGGTTGCTGGCCTCTATGCAGGCTTTGGCAACAGTGGCAACACAGAGTGTGAGAAGGGCTGCTGGCCTATATATGTATGCATTCACACTGGCAATGGTGGCATGGCTGGGAGTGGGGTACACTCACATACTGGGAACAGAAGCATGTTGGGGTGCATGCACACACACATGCTAGCAGGTAAGTGGAGGCAAGGTCCACCTGCATTCTCATGCTTCAGCAAAGTGATGGGGTAGGTGGACATGGGCAAGTATGTGCCAGCAAAGTGGCATGTGGGAGGTTGCCATAGGATTAGGGTGTGGATGGGCTTGTGTGTGTCAGCAGGGACCACTCTGCTGGAGCTCTCCAATGGTCAGGCACAGTCTTCCAGTGCAGAAACTATGATGCAGGTCCCCAGGAGGCAGGCATCCCAGTTGGATATCTTAGCCTGCTCACTTAAAGGTAGGATGAGCCCAAAGTGTCCAGGTGGCAATCTTAACTTCCAGTTTAATGAAACTGTTGTGTCTTCTGCTGGCAGCGTTCCTCACTCTAGAACTAAGACCTCTAGTCTGGCAGAACATAATGTTGCAGGGACAGGAAGCAAAAATTTTGCTAGTGGATCACTAGGTGTGATGGTGAGTGGTGTCACTTCCACTTCTGCCTCTTGATTCCTGGGCCCTCATGTTGCATTGGCATCACAGGGATTCTAAATTGACTTTTGAGCAGGAGTTGGTAAGTGAGAAAACTGGATGAAAGAAAAGTGGGAGTTAAGTTGGTGGGTGGGGAGCAAGTAGAAGCTGCCTCTGGTTCTAACTCTTTTTAGGCTCAGTGAAAAAGATCTAGATGAAACTTTCAGGATGTTGAATTACTACTGTTAGGTAAGTTGGAGCAATCAAAGTCATAAACATCTGGACTCCAATAGTGGGACTGGCAAAGTGAGTCACACATTCACAGTAGGTCCCGTTGATGTAATCCAAAGTCCTTACATTCCACTGACGTCTGCCATCAAATGACTCTAATCCACAAAGTATTACCAGAGGCCCCAGATTTTGGAAATTCTAGTGCTAGCTTTTCTTCCCAACTGGTCAGTACTGTTCCAGGCCTGCAACCAACTAAACTACTACTAATTGCCAGTTGATAACCATATCTTAGTCGTCTTTCTAGTTCTCATCAGACCCTTTAAAAATCATTCCTTACAATAGCAATGGTGTTCATCACATACACACAAGATGTCCTGTTCAAAAATCTCTGCTTGGCTTTACTATGGTGAACAATAAACAGTAGGCTTCTTACACTGGAATCCCAGGTCATACATGATAGAAGTCTAGCATGCTTGCCCCCTTTCCCACCCACTGTCCACAGTTTCCCTTTTCCACTTAAGGATTTTCTAATTGGATTAGAGCTCCAGATAAAAGTGTGTGTGTGTGTGTGTGTGTGTGTGTGTGTGTGTGTGTGTGTGTGTATGCGCGCAGAGAGATACAGAGAAAGGAAGAGTGACTGGTTTACATAAAGGAATTGGCTTACATGATTGTCAAGGCTGACAAGTCAAAAATCTGCAAGGTAGAATGGCAGGTTGAAGACCCAGGTGAAGAACTGATGTTTCAGCTCTAAGTCTAGAAGCAGTCTGATCACAGAATTCCTTCTTCCTCAGGGAAACTTTATTCTTTTCTCTTAAGATTTTCAACTGGTTAGATGAGGCCCACCCACAATACTGGGGGTCATTGGCTTCACTCCAGGTTTTCTGATTTAAATGTTAACCTGAACTAAAAAATTCCTTCATAGCAAGGTTTAAATTGGTGTTTGAACAAATATTTAGACACTGTGGCCCAACTAGGTTGACACATAAAATTAACCTTCACTCCAACTGACTCACATCATTTTCTAACCCTAGCTGTGCTTTTATCATCTCCGAATGTTGGTTATCACTAGTCTTAGGTTAGGAATACTTTCTTTCTAGTCTTTTGAATCGTATGAGTCTTCTATTTAAGAAAGGCTCAAGCTTCCTGCCTCTTCTTTCATAAAATTTTTTCTGGCCTTCCCAGATTTAAGTCATCAAAATTTCTTCATACACTTAGAGTGTTACGCTTTACCTTAGCAAGTCTCAGACCATGTCTTGGATTCCAGTCATTGATGTGCTCGTGTGTTTCCTCCAGCAGGGTTTATCCTGCTGGGGTGGAGGACATTATCTTAGGGAACAAGTGCAGAGTCAGATGTTCACTAAATTGTGTAGAGTCAGAAGTCAATAAATACAAGATAAAGGCGTTAAGTCCAATATGAATTTGATTCTCATGAAAAGTTATATGTTATTATTTTGCATTTTGAAGTGCAAGCAAAGGTCGTGAGGTTGTGCAAAGTTCCTTGCCTGAGTTTTGGGGTGGAACGCTTTCTTTTGATTTGGTAAGCATGGGCTGGTAAATTCATATCCTTATGGTTTTACACAGGTGCTAAGAAGAGGAAAATTGATATTAGAAAATGTCTCTTTCTTTTACATGTGAATAAAGCTGGTGAATGTGCTCCACTCTCTGTGAGTGATGTGTGTTCAGGTATTTTAGCATAAGAGCAGATATTAAAGAGAAACTCATTGGTCTCACATCTGTCATTTCGCATCTGTTACCACTGATGAAGGAGAGCTCAGCATTTGGAGAAAAAAGAAACACACCCCCACACACTAAAGAATCAGACCTTCCTTATTGATCCTGTTTTGCTTGTTAATCTCTTTCCAAAGAAATTATGAACTCATCTCAATGCAGTCAAAGTAAAATCCCCAGGGAACAACCTCAACTATATTTGTATATGTTATAGAGTCACACTTACTTAACACTCTGAACCTGCTTTCTTTTGTTACCTAGATTTATTAAGGTATATTTCAAATAAAATTGCATGAGTTTGCAGTGTACAATGCAATGTCTTGACCTATATATGCATTGTGAAATTAGTACCACAATCAAGCTAATTAGCAAATTAATCATCTAAAATAGTTATCCTTTCTGTGTGTGGTAAGAATATTAAAAATCTACTCTCTTAGCAATTTTTGAGTATGCAATATGTTATTATTAACTGTAGTCTTCTTGCACAATACAACTCCAGACTTTGTTCATTATCTAAATGAAACTTTGTAACCTCTGAGCAACATATCCCCCAATTTCCCCATCCCCATCTCCTGGAAACCACCATTCTACTCTGCTTCTATGAGCTCCACTTTCTTAGATTCCACATAAAGTAAGATCATAGAGTATTTGTCTTTTTATGCCTGGCTACTTCTCAGAGAGTAATTGGACTAGCTTCTTTTTATTCACTTGCATAGATAGTGAAACAAAAGAAAAAGAGTGAGAAACAGAAGTCTGTGTTTGTGTGTGTCTGTGTGTGTGATTCAAATTTATCCTGGGAACACATGTCTGTCCTTGAGCTTGGATTGGGAATCAATAGTATATGAATGATTGCAAACTTTTATCACGGAGTAGGGGTAGGAAGAGAACTCCAACTAGTAATTGCACAGTCTATTGAATGTTTATGAAGAAGAATAGCATACCTCTCTTCCACCTATTTAAAAATAAACCTATGTATTTAAGAAATGAAAATACAATAAGCCAACATGCAGGTCCACCATTAACAACTGTTAACATTACGTTACCCCTGGAATCCTCTTGCCTTTTGTAAAATCTGGATGCTGCTGGTATTTCTAGAGGGATTGCTTGGCTTCTAAAAAAACATGGAAGGAGAGGCAGTGTTGGTGTGAACATCCAGAAATGGGGCAGTTGTCATTAGGTATTATGTCTGTTTTTCAGTGCAGACTCTCGCCCTAACTCCCTGAAATGATCTGGGGCTTTAATATAATTTTGCATTAGTACTTGGGATTTAATAGTGAGAGGACAAATGTTTGCTCAAATGAGCTGACAGTTTCTTTCATCAGACTTTGGTACTTGTCTTCCTTTCAAAAAGATTTTGAAGGACTAGGGTGAAAGGAGGTAGGAAGGTTATTTGGGATTTCTAACTACGTTGTCAACAGCCCTTCATTTCAAAAGATGACTGCACAGTTAGAAATGACAACATTATGATACTCTGCCAAACTTTACCTTTCAGAGAGTCAGCGAAGACATCCCAGGCATTCATTGTTGAAGCAGTATGCCTCCAGAACCTCGAGACATTTCACCTCTTTAGCACCGAGTCCTCCACTTCCCTCTCCTCTTTACTATAAATTAAATTATTATCATGCTTAGTATTTGCAGCATTAAAACAACTACACAAAACTACTCAACCAACTAAATCAGATTCATCAGTCTGTTCTCATGACTCCCTTCCATACAACTGTTACTGGTAAGGTGAGTGATTTTACGGAACTCAACAAAATAAAATTCTTAACAAAATAAATTATATAGGCAAATCAACCTTACTGAGGCTGTAGGCAGTGAAGTAGGCCTCCGTTTGTTCTTAGCATGTTTGCCTTTGGGATAGGATAATGGATTTACTTACACATTTTTCGTTTACCGGTCTTTTTTTTTTTTTGAGGCGGAGTTTCGCTTTCGCTACCCAGGCTGGAGTGCAATGGCGCGATCTCGGCTCACCGCAACCTCCGCCTCCTGGGTTCAGACAATTCTCCTGCCTCAGCTTCCCGAGTAGCTGGGATTACAGGCACTCGCCACCATGCCCAGCTAATTTTTTGTATTTTGAGTAGAGACGGGGTTTCACCATGTTGACCAGGATGGTCTCGATCTCTTGACCTCGTGATTCACCAGCCTCGGCCTCCCAAAGTGTTGGGATTACAGGTGTGAGCCACCGTGCCCGGCTTACCGGTCAGTCTTATGAGTGGCTTATGGTACTACTTAGATACAAAATGATAACAGTTGCGGGTCAAATGGGGAATGGGATGAACTAAGAATAGCCACCTCAGGAAATATGCTCTAATTCCAGACTCAAACCAGGACC
The DNA here is from genome assembly GCF_049354715.1 of Callithrix jacchus. NCBI lineage: Eukaryota > Metazoa > Chordata > Mammalia > Primates > Cebidae > Callithrix > Callithrix jacchus. The sequence goes on from NC_133507.1 coordinate 150,050,964, forward strand.
CTCACAACTAAGCAAGTCAGAACAAAATTTCTTTCTTTACTTACTCCTCCCTAAGTGGCTCTTAGCTCTTCAAAACGTTGGTTCTTTTAGATTTCTCTATAGTCCAAGTATGACCTCACAGACCAGTAATTCCATTCTGAATCTACTTATCTATATCTCTGAGACTCTTAGATGTAATAGCTATTTGCAGAAAAAGACTTCTAGGTGCCTGCTGAATATCTGAAGGGCCAAATTCCTTTGGAATGTATAGTATTTTCTAGTCTTGGTTATTCTGCAGATGAATAAACTCTATGTTGTAGACTTTAATTGTAAAAAAAAAAAAGAAGATTGTAGAGAGGAAGATTTTTGTTTCTGCTGTTACTGATGAGATAACATCAAGGAGAGGTGAGAGGTGAGAGTGGCCAACACATTCATTTGATCATGTTCAGACTAATGATAGAAAAGTAAGCTGGAATTTTGTATGCTGAAAGTTTCCCAATTTTTAGACTACCAGTCTCATTAAGATATCAAAATAGCATTCATCAGCATGCATCTTCGGCATGTATGTGCCATAAGAAGATCTGTTGAACTTTTTTCCTGCTGTATCTCTACTGCTCAAAATATAATGAGCTCGATATGTAGTTGTTAAATAAACATATGAATATTTTTACAGGAGTGTTACTAGTTTGGGGTTAAGCTGTCAGCTACTGGGATTAAAACTCATCTGTATAACACTAACGAACTGGTGTGTCAGCTCAAAAAAAAAAAGGTTCTTTAAGACTGAGGAACTGGGTAAATAGCATTCTAAAGATTTTCCCCTGAGATTTACATCCTCTAGTTATGCAATTAAATATGAATTTAGTCGCCTTGAAAGGATTATGCAAATTACGCAGGAATTTAGGTTACTATATTGGAGTTCTTAAAGTAGGAAGAGTAGCTTGGATTATCCAGGTGCACCTAATCTAATCACATGCTACCTTAAAAGCAGAGGATGCTCTCTAGCTGGTTGAAGAGCAAGAAGTCAGGAGAGACAAGCAGAGGAAAGGTAAAGGCAAAGGAGGTATCAGAGATCTCAGAAGCAGGAAACGGACTCTTTATATTAGCAGCAACTTCAATATTTGCCTCCTCAAAAAGGGATGAGAGGTCAACCAAGGCAGAATGAGAGACCAAGGCAAGCTTTAGAGTAGAAGTGAAAGTTCGTTTAAAAGTTTTAGAGCAGAAATTAAAGTAAGGTACACTTGAAGGACAGCCAAGAGGGGGAGACTTGAGAGAGTCCAGTGCCCCGTTTGACCTTTGACTTGGTGTCTTATATGTTTCCATGCTTCTGGGGACTTGCCTCTCTTCTCCCCGGATTCTTCCCTCTCTGCATGTGCAGTAGCCTGGCAGCACCTTGGAGGGGCCTCATGCACAGTGTGTTTACTGGAGTTGTGCACATGTTCGATGTGTTTTTCCTTTCCTAGAGGAAGGTAATTTTATACCAGTTAAACTCTACCATTTTTCCTCTTGGTGTGCATGCTGAAACCCACTTACCCAGCTCCTGACATCTTATCGGGAAGCTGCTGATGACCAGTTTCAGGTTTTGTCTGTCTACTGGGAGATCGCCTTTCCCTGACACTGGCTGTGACTGTTATTATTTTAGAGAGACAGTTTACCAACCGCTTGCCCATCATCTAATGGTTGCCTGACGTTCCTGTTGGCAGGGGCCTTCTCCTGCCCTGCTCATGTCTGGCTAATTACTTACTGCAACAATTACTGGCTTTGAAGATGGAGAAAGGGAACCACAAGCTGAGAAATGTGAACTGTCTCTAGAAGCTGAGAATGCCTCTAAGTCGACAGCCAGCAGGGAAACTGACTTCAATCCTACAACCCCATAGGACTGAATTCTGCCAGCAACTTGAATGATACAAGTCCTTGGAAACAAATTCATCCCCAGAACTTCCGTAAAGAATCACAGTCCTGCCCACATCTTGCTTTCTGCCCTGTGGATCTCCAAGGCAGAGATCAAGCTGAGCCAGGCTGTGACTGGTATAAAAACCACTGTGAAAGAAGCAATTTAAAACACATGATAATACAAGCTTGATCCTGGCAGAAGCTCAGTGATCAGGAGGGGTGAGACTGAACTTGGTTTACATGTTGTAATTAAGATTTATGGATACAATGGGGCACATAAAAACACTGCTATGGAACCTTATAAGTGAAAGGTAAGAGCAAAAATAGAAAAGTTTTTCACCCACTAGGCAATGGAATATCCTGTCACCCTGGTACCTAGAGTGCACAGCTGCCCAATGGAGTCAGCAGTGCTCAGTGGGACTATTAAGCCACAGACGACATGGAACAGGAAGTGCAGACGCAAACTCCCCCATAGCTTCAGACTATTTGCCACTAAATATTGCTGTTTAAATGCCCAGTAGGCCAGCCATGATTCTTCCCTTCTCCCAAATTTACAAGTCCATATCATTGTAATAGATGGCACCGCTACCATCTTTATAAAACCAGAAATTTTGAAATCACACTTAATTCCATTCTTACCCTCATAACCCACATGAGGCAGGATACGTCCCATTCCTCAATGACTTTTCTTTTATTCTAATTATATTGCAAACCTGTTATACTGCTCAGAACCTCCACTACTGCAACCCTAGTCCTAGCAAACTTACCTCTTGTTTGGCATCTCATACCAGCTTTTTAACCTGTTTTTCTACCTCCACACGTTGCTTATTTGCTTCCGCAGTGATCATCACCAATAGCTCATCAGCCACACAGAAGCTGAGCATCTTTTTTTTTTTTTTGAGACGGAGTTTTGCTTTTGTTACCCAGGCTGGAGTACAATGGTGCGATCTCGGCTCACCGCAACCTCCGCCTCCTGGGTTCAGGCAATTCTCCTGCCTCAGCCTCCTGAGTAGCTGGGATTACAGGCACGCACCACTGTGCCCAGCTAATTTTTTGTATTTTTAGTAGAGACAGAGTTTCACCATGTTGACCAGGATGGTCTCGATCTGTTGACCTTGTGATCCACCCGCCTTGGCCTCCCAAAGTGCTGGGATTAGAGGCTTGAGCCACCGTGCCCGGCCGCTGAGCATCTTTCTAATGCATAAATTAGATTATGTTATTACCCTGCTTGAAATACCTCCATGAAACCAGAATAAAATATAAACTCCATTCTCTAACCTACAAAGCCTTAACAATCTAACGGTTTTCCTCTTCACCTCCATCTTTCTCTATTCCCCCAACTTTCATTATACTCCAGGTACTTCTGCCTGTTCATGTCTGTTGAACAATTCAGTCTTGTTCCTCTTACAAGGCTTTGGTACTCACTCCTTTCCTGCTTGGAATTTTCACATTGTCTTCTCAAATCTTAAGTCAAACGTCACTTCCTTAGAAAGCGTACACTTCATATTCTACATAAAGTACTCCCTGGATGCATTAACTTATTTTCTTTTCTTTACAGAACATTCTGTTTTGAATTTTTCTTATTATAAAATAGGTTTATTTATTTATTTCTTATCTACTTGTTGATGGCCTGTGTCCTTTTAAAGATAAGATACAAATTTAAGATAAAAGGCTTAGTTCTCTTTGTCGAAAATGAGGAGATGATACTTCTCCTCTTCCTTTTCTTAAAGCACTTATTTTAGAATACTTGCAACTGGAAACTCTCCGCCTCCTAAAATGCATGTAAATCTTTTAAAAAGCTTAATAAACTTCTTGCCGGTGACACTACGAGCATGTTTCTTAAGGATTTGGAAGCCATCTCTTTGAAATATCATCAAGGAAGTAGTGCACTTATTTCCCAGTTTTCTGGGAAAATAAGATTCTAACTCCACCTCTGGGTTGGCTCCAAGTTGCAAACCTACCACAGGTTATAGACATGAGAAAATACTTCTTTTATCTTAAAGACAGTTACAAACACAGGTAACCACAATTGCCAAGTAAATTTAGGTAAGACTATATCCAACAAATGATGCTGCCAAGTCCTCTTCCTTGAGAACTAGTTATCGTTAGCCTTGATATCATGCATGTAAGTGATTGTATCTGCTGACCTGCCTAAAAGAATGAGATTTCTTTCTTTCTTTGCAATCTCTTAACAGATTGGCTGTGATGTTCATCCCACTTTGGTTTAATGCTTCTCCAATAATAAAACTGTTTTGTTTCTCTTCTACTCTTGTGGAGAGATATGCTGGGGGAGATGATGGGTTTGTTTATAATTATATGTCCCAAACATGGTTTCACTAAAATGTAAACTCCACTAAGGTGAGGGCATTTGCTATCATCTCCAACTTGTACACCAGGCAAACTTACCTCTTGTTTGGCGTCTCATACTAGACACTTCGTAGGTACTCCATAAAAATTTGCAAATTAACAGTTCATCAAAAACGGTGATCCTTTAAGCAGAGGTAAGGCTACTGGATGACTGGGAAGCTCCTGAAGGCCACAGTGGTACTCTACAGAGATAATCAAGCTGGAAAACGTGGATGAAGGCCAGAGGAACAAGGAATGCGGAGAAGAGAGCTTACTGGTCTCATTTCAGAGCATACATGAGAGACTTCCATGATATTCTAGACGTTGTTTCGGAAGATCTCTGCAGGTACTTCAGCAGATGATTGCAAGATACTGCAGAAGTTAAGCGAGAAACAAAGTTGACATTATTTCTGAAAAAGTTGACATTATTTCTGACAAAGTTGACTTTATTTCTGACAAAATAAGACAGAAAATGTCTTGGATCAAACTTGTTTCTGCCCAAGTGAAAGAAGGTTTCCTATTTAGTGACTATAAACATTATAGAAAATATAAAAGTAAACAAAACAGCACTTTGGGAGGCCGAGGTGGGTGGATCACCTGAGATCAGGAGTTCAAGACCAGCCTGACCAATGTGGTGAAACCCCATCTCTTCTAAAAATTCCAAAATTAGCCAGGCATGGTGGCATGTGCCTGTAGTCCCAGCTACTCAGGAGGCTGAGGCAGGAGAATTGCTTGAACTTGGGTGGCAGAGGTTGCAGTGAGCCAAGATCGTGCCATTACACTCCAGCCTGGATGACAAAGAGAGAGGCTCTGTCAAAAAAAAAAAACAGTAAACAAAACAGAAGCAGTAAACATTGTAAGGTGTTCCTTGGTCTCTTCATAGCTGAAGAAAAGAAATGGAGGGCCACCAAAATGTCAACATGATTCTGTTTGACCTATGCTTTTAAAGTTTATGGAATTAAACTATAAAAATTACTGGTTCTCTGGGAGGTGAAGGTTGCGGTGAGCCGAGATTGCACCATTGCACTCCAGCCTGGGCAACAGAGTGACACCCCACCTCAAAAAAAATAAAAACTACTGGTTCTTTCTTTGTTATGAAGTGGTGTCACTGTCTGGGGTAGATACCTCAGGTTTGTCATCTTGTGCCAAGGAAATCAAGTATGTGGACACACTAGAAGTGAGTTTAGGAGCAGAGGTTTCATAGGTAAAATGAGAAAGAAGAATAGCTGTCTCTCCTGTGAGAGGAATGGGGTGGCACCTGAGTTGGACTCCTGGCCCACAGCAAAGTGCACTGAATCTTATAGGCTGGTTTGAGGAGGCAATGTCTGATTTACATAGGGCCCAGGGATTGGTAGGGATTAGGTGTGATGTTTACATAATGCATGAGGAAGCTGGCTGCCCCACCCTAATCTTCTATTATGCAAATGAAATCTTTACTTGGCCAGTGTCCTGTTGTCTTTTCCTTACTGCACATGTGATTTGGCCAAGAGAAGTGAAGATGGAGCTACCATGTTGAACATGCCTGGCTTCCAGGGAGCCCCTTTCCTACTGACACAGCTGCCGACATTCACCGGTGCAAGCTTCCTTTTCACTTATCTGTGTTTGCAACTTGATTTTACAGGCTGCTCTTTGTTAGAAAAGAAAATGATTTGGGGGCTGCTCTTCCTTAAAAGGAAAACCTTACTGAGGACTTCCTGACCCTCGCTATCTGCCTAAATAATTTCTTTTTAACTACAGTTAACATACAATGACAAGTATTTGCATTTGTTTATAATATTAGCTTATTTATGCTCAGGAAAAATCTTTACATCTCCTATATTAAAAATAGATAAGATGGACAATGAACAAGCAATCTTCAGCTGTAGACTTAGTACTGAAACATCCAGACTACATTAAAATGAACAATAAAATCGAGCTTCAAAATACTTCTGGCATATGACTGAGACCGGGTTCTGGGATGTGTGGGGGAGGCTCAGCTCCTTTCCTGGTGGGCTGTTTTCTTCCAGGCTCCTGGTCCCTCACACAAGAATGGAAGAGAGGACCCCACTGGGTGTGGTGAACTCATAAGTAAATATCAGACCCCAAAGAGTTTTGCAGAAAGTGATTTATTTAGGCAGAGAGAGAAAAAGGAGAAAGAAATAGAGAGCAGCTCTCAAATGTTGTGAGAAGGGATCCAGATATGGAGTCCGCCCCGATGTGGGGGATGGGGGCTCTTAACCTGGGAGAAACTCCTCTATTTAAGCTTTTTGGCCTATGAAAGGAGTCCCTTTAAACTTCTGCTGGAGTGATTGATCTTTGAATTTTTCCCATGTGTGCAAAAGTTAAACTCTGGCACGTGCTGCATCCCGCGCTGCACAGGGGTTCAAAGACCTAAGAGGGAACGGCAGGGAATAAAGAAAGACACACAAACAAACACAGAGAGCTGGGCCAGGTGGTCTGAAAAGCTGATGATGTCAGTCTCTTTGGCCCTGACCTGCCTCAGAGTACTTTATTTTATGTTTACAAAGTATATAGCAGAGGGAGGGTGCAGGTACATAGAACAGCCTGTGGTTATAATTCTCACACTTCAGTTAACATACTTCAGTGAACAACAATCTTGCAGCAAGGTCAGTGAGAGCTGGTTATCTTTTTCTAGGCCTCTCTGCTCTTCTCTGAGACATACACATTCCCCTATTATGGTTTCTCTTCTCTGGAGTTCACCCAAAGTCACAGCAGCCTTGCTGCTGATTCCCCCGGAGGGAGTTGGCTACTCTGGCTCTCTACATAAAACAAAGACCGGCCGGGCGCGGTGGCTCAAGCCTGTAATCCCAGCACTTTGGGAGGCCGAGGCGGGTGGATCACGAGGTCAACAGATCGAGACCATCCTGGTCAACATGGTGAAACCCTGTCTCTACTAAAAATTACAAAAAATTAGCTGGGCATGGTGGCGCGTGCCTGTAATCCCAGGTACTCAGGAGGCTGAGGCAGGAGAATTGCCTGAACCCAGGAGGCGGAGGTTGCGGTGAGCCGAGATCACGCCATTGCACTCCAGCCTGGGTAACAAGAGCGAAACTCCGTCTAAAAAAAAAAAAAAAAAAAAAAAACAAAGACCTCGGGCAGGGCGCGGTGGCTCACGCCTGTAATCCCAGCACTTTGGGAGGCCGAGGAGGGTGGATCACGAGGTCAAGAGATCGAGACCCATCTGGTCAACATGGTGAAACCCCGTCTCTACTAAAAATGCAAAAAATTAGCTGGCTGGGCATGGTGGCGCGTGCCTGTAATCCCAGCTACTCAGGAGGCTGAGGCAGGAGAATTGCCTGAACCCAGGAGGCGGAGGTTGCGGTGAGCCGAGATCACGCCATTGCACTCCAGCCTGGGTAACAAGAGCGAAACTCCGTCTCAAAAAAACAACAACAACAACAAACAAAGACCTCTCCACCTCTAAGATCTGGATGGAGAGGTGGGTGGAGTTATGGCGCTAGGAAGTTCTTGCCTTTGAAACTACATCCCCTTGTGGACCTGGGAAGAGAGTGCATTCCCTCATGACTTCTGTAGCTTAATTTTTTTTTGACACTGAGTCTTGCTAGTGCAGAGGTGCAATCTGAGCTTACTGCAACCTTCACCTCCCAGGTTCAAGTGATTCTCCTACCTCAGCCTCTTGAGTAGCTGGGACTACAGGCATATGCCACCATGCCCGGCTAATTTCTGTATATTTTTAGTAGAGATAGAGTTTCACCATGTTGGCCAGGATGGTCTCCAACTCTTGACCATGTGATCCGCCCGCCTCCGCCTCCCAAAGTGCTGGGATTACAAGCATGAGCCACCGCACCCAGCATTAAAGAATATTCTTACAGGCTCTAGAATCCTGCTAGAGTTTAGGATACCGTGCTGAAGATGCGGTTGGAGTGCAGGGAGGTGAATAAAAGTGGGAAGGGAAAGTATTCTAAATTCTCACAGAAGATAAATGGTTCATCAAAATGAAAGCCAAGAGTGGCCCACAAATTGTCTAATCAATTTTAGACACATGTTGAACTCCATGAAGTTCAGTGTTTGCTTTTATAGTAGAAAATAACAATATTTCTCTTTCCTTGAACTATCCTTTTGTCATTTTTCCACTAGTACTTAAAATTTTCCTTCAAGCACTTTTCTAGAAATTTTTTGGAAGCTTTTGGCAGTGTAAGGTGCCCTTGGGTGTGAATTAAGCCAATGCTGAATGCCCCTACACAGGTACTTACTCAGTGGAGTCTTATCAGCAGAGAGCAGGGAATGCTAGGACTAATTGAAAATAGCCTTTCTCTCCTCTAGGTTTCATCGAAGAGCAGATTTTGAAGAGATGAGTCATGTAGCTTCAGGGAGAGAATGTAAAAGGATAATACCAAGAAGGTCCTGGAGATACAGGATTGAAAATATTTTAATTATTTCTGTCAACAAAAGAATGTTAATAGTAAAGCAAGCACTGAATTGTTGAGAGATCAAGGAAGGTCTGTGTGTTGCTTGTTAAAGATAATTAGTTGGATAGTTGAAAGATTTTAAATTACTGTTTAAGACAATGGGTTTCAAGGAGTCACAAAAATCTGACTGTAATTTAACTTTACCACTTACAAAATGTATGACTTTGGGGAAGTTACTGATAGTTTCCAGGCCTTAGTTTGTCACTGAAAAACTGAAGATAGTAATAACCACATCCCATCCAATTTATGAGTACTCAATATGATTTTATATGTACAGGGTAAAGCAAAGTAGCTAGTAGATAGTAAGCATTCAGAAATAACTGCTGTTAGTAATGGTCATAATCATAGCTATGAATGTCCCTAGCCACATACTCAGGCTGTGAAAATTAATACTCAGGGGTGCCAAAAGAAAAAAAAAGTTTTACAGTTTTTAACTTCCTTTTTAAATTCTATTATACATGATGACAGACTGATCTTCTCATTTCCAAATAAACCCAGACACTTCTGAATTTCTTACTCATTTCCAGTCCAAAGTCAAAGCATGATTTCTATTTTTTTTCCCTCCCTGTAGTGATATTCAAGGTTCTGAGCATCAGAAAGTAGACAGAAGGCATTTCCCAACCTCTCATCCAATTCTACTCATATTACTTCAAACTTTAGGATTTCTATATAGTAATAGGTTCAGAGTTACTTTCCGTATACTTTCCAAATTACCTATTCATTCTTTTTGTTTGTTTGTTTGTTTGGAGACTCTGCCACCCAGGCTGGAGTGCAATGGCAGATTTCGGTTCACTGCAACTTTCACCTCCTGGGTTCAAGCAATTCTCCTGCCTCAGCCTCTGGAGTAGCTGGGATTACAGGTGCCCACCATTGTACCTGGCTAATTTTTGTATTTTTATTAGAGACAGTGTTTCACCATCTTGACCAGGCTGGTTTTGAACTCCTGACTTCGTGACCTTCCCACCTTGGCCTCCCAGCGAACTGGGATTACAGGCGTGAGCCACTGTGCCTGGCCCCATTCATTCTTTTAAAACACTTTGGTGCTTTCTAGTGAGATGTGTGAAGTTAATATGACTCTCATTCTTCTGTGGGTGACAGCACTTTTTTCCTCTTTGAAAACTTTTGTTTTAATTTTTATTCATGAAGCTGTGAAAATTAATCATGTTTTGGTATGGGTCAGGGTCTTTGTTTTTCATCCAGTTCAGCATTTCTTTCAATTTGACCATTTTAGATTACTTTCAGCTGTTGAAAATTCTCTTGTATTGTTTCTTTAATAACTTCTTACCATCCATTTCTCTCTACACATTAACAAACCTGTACATGAAACTTAGTTAAAAAGTCTAGTTGTTTTCTTAGGATAATCCCTGGACGTGAAAATAGTTGGTTTGAGGTAATGCCTATTTTATGACATTATATAAAAAAATTTCATTATTCTCTTGAAAGGCTGGACCACTTTACATTTTCTACTTAAGAATAAGTAGTATTAAATAAGTATTTAAACATAAATGGTATTTGAAGGATGTATTTCAAGAAACGTACATAACCTTAACATCAAATGACACATTTGCTCTTTTCTTAGTTCAACCACACATTAAAGTCATTATATGCCTTTATTTTTAAAAATATTGCACTGTTAATTTTATGTCAAATTTTACACATATATGATGAAGGTCATGTAAATATGTTTAAGTTCAGATCTCGAGTAAGTTTTGGCTTAGTTATGAATAAGTTAGATAAAACTGAGTGATTTAATATTACTAAATATTTCTCCCCAGATAAAATAACTGAAACTAATAATTAATTCCTAGCTTACCAAAGTATGATGAATTTTAAATAAGCTAAAGGCAATAAAATGGTCTAGTTTTTGTTATAATGACTTTGGGGGAATAGGACCAGTTGGATCTTGCTTTCCATTCTGATAGTGTTACTTCCTTCTGTATCTTGTGTGCGCTTTACCAAATCAGTAGGATATTTTAAAGTGGTCATTGTTAAGAGTGTTTAATCAGACAGCCTTTATATATTTTTTTAGATAGCTGAGGATCATTTGGCAAATATTCATATTTCAAAAAACAACATTTTTAGAAGTGTATTGAGGCCTTCCTTTTTTATGGCTGCATAGTATTCCATGGTGTATATGTGCCACATTTTCCCTGTCCAATCTATCATTGATGGGCATTTGGGTTGGTTCCAAGTCATTGCTATTGTAAACAGTGCTGCAATGAACATTCCTGTGCATGTGTCCTTATAATAGAAACACATTTTTTTTTAATTTCTGCTTTAATTTCCAATAACATAATACAATAAGAATATTGAAAGAATATACTACATAAATAAAAACTCTTTGGTGTCTTCAGTAAATATTAAAGTGTAAACATGTCTTGAGGTCAAAATATTCAAGAAATGCTGGCTTAGACTACTAAGATATAAACTCAGGGAATTTATATTCAGTATTGTTAATTTATCTTTAATAAAATGTTAGTTCAGTAAGCGTTTTGAGAGATGTCGAAGCTGGAAATCGGGCTTGCGTCTATGACAGTCAACATATACTCAGAATGTAAGTCTAAAAGATAAATTTGCCAAAATTCAAATGAATAGTGAAGGGTGCTACGTACAATATGCCCTTGATAGTGACCTCCCATTTAAGGATAAATATACAAGGGAAAATATAGAGTTTTAAAAGATTTCTGCTTGCTATACTTACTAAGACAGATGACCACTTCAGAGAGAAATCTGACAAAACTTAACAAAGGTGTACATACATATGCCATGAAATCCAACAAGTCCATTTCTTGGAATGTATTCATGATAAAATTCATACACATGTTCAAAAGATATTTGTATGAATATATTTATTGCAGCATAATTTGTGGCAGCAAAATAAAATCTGTCCCTCAGCAAGTTCAGGAATAGAATTTTTTTAATATAATGGAATTTTATTTGCAATTTAAAATAAATTAACTAGTCCTATGTGTATTAAGTTAATATGCCTCAAGGATTGTCATGCTAAGTATAAAAGAAGCTTGCAGAAGATTATGTATAGAAAGGTATCATTTATGCAGTTATTCAAAATACATGATATAAAGCATATGCAAAGTTTTAAAATACTTGCAAAAATAGGGCTCAATGTGAACACTATGATTTTTGAAATATTATTTTTCTCTTATTGTTTCTGTGTATTCCTTTTTTCTACAACATAAATTACTGTTCTTACTCTTATTTTTATTTGTACTGTTGTACTTCTATCATTAGTATTTTCATATGTATATAACATTTCAACATTGATATTTACTTTCTCATAAAATTGCATTTGATTTTCAAGACAATCAGGTGAGTTAACCCCATTTTTAAAATCAGGTGAGTTAACCCCAAGACAATCAGGTGAGTTAACCCCACTAAGTCTGGGGAAGTCAGATTTAGTGTCTTAGTCACCCCAGGAGACACGCTGTGACACACCCGAGGTCACAAAACCAATTAGTGATAGAGTCAGAATAAAACACAGGTTTAATGACCATAAATTGATGGTTTTTTATTTGTCACGTCTGCATGTTAGAATGATATACACATGATAATTCAGTAAATATTTTTGTTGGCAAATAGTAACAAATCCAGTATATGAATAATCAGTGCTTAACAAAACACTATCTTGTAGGCATGGTTTTAGGTGCATTAGTTATATTAATCATTTGATCCTCAAAACTCTGCAAGGAGTCTACAATTATTATCTGACTGTAACAGATGAGGAAACAGGTGCAGAACATTTGAGAAATTCCCAAAGCTCTATAGAGAGAAGTGGCTCTGCTGGAACTTGAACCCAGGAAGTATGACTCTAGAGATCACACTCCTAACTACCGTAATGCATCATCCTGCCTCATAAAACAGCTTTTCTCTTTCAGATGCTCCCAGAAAAACTGATAAAGTGCAGAATTTTCTGAAGATGCTTTTACACTCTGATGCAATTTTAATGAGCGGAACTCTGTGAGGGCTTCTTAACACTGTTAATTTGGTTAAATTTTGCAGAGTTCATTTATCAGCATACTAAAGAATTCTTTTGGCAGTACAAGCAAATAACCTCAAATTTAGCCATCTTAATAATTATTTGAAAACTTTCTCTCAACCTTTGTTTCTATCCTTGATGGGCATTTTCTAACTGTTTTACTTAATTTTCTCTTTTCTAAAGAAGAGTGTGTAACTATTCCACACACTACAATTAAATAGCTAAGTTTAAATGAGGTTTAAATAGGAGAAGGGCAAGGAGGAGGAGGAGGAGAAGGAGAAGAAGGAGAAGGAGGAGGAGAAAGAGAAAGAGGAGGAGGAGGAGGAGAAGGAGAAGGAGGAGGAGGAGGAGGGAGTAAGGGGAGGGGGAGGAGGAAAAAAGAAGATTATACAAGTAGAAAGAGACTATTAATATTTCTTTTGGTAAATATTTATTTTTATATATTTGTAAGAAAATCTAATAAATATTCAGTTCTCAAAATAACTTTATAGATAAATGGTACTGCGATTTTGACATCTTTTGACATGAATGTTGGATTCATTCATGATATGAATTTCATCAGGAAGTGGGCCTTTTGTATGAGGAAAAATTCAGAATTAACAAAAATAGTGAAACACCATGTACTCTGACCTTAACTCCTCCTGAGAAATGACCATTGTTACTAATTTGTAGAGGTGTCTTAAAGTAAATGCCTGTATTTGTTAGTCTTCATTTTCTTTGCAAAGTTTCACACTTTATTTCTCTTCTTAAATAATCTTTAAATTTAGCTTGAGGTGTGTGTGTGTATACAAATATATGTGTAATGTATGATATTTATTTGATCTATTATATATACATTATATATATATTATATTTGTATATACACACACACCAAGTATGCATATACAAATATATGTGTAATGTATGATATTTATTTGATCTATTATATATACATTATATATATATTATATTTGTATACACATTTCACATATGTATGTGAAGATCTTTTAATAGCCACATAGCATTCTATTTATGAGTGCATTCTAATTTCACTAGTCATCTATATTGATATTATTAAAAGCGTTTGACTAACTTATTATTGTCAACAAAGTTTCAATGAATTTTACACTTAAAATTTGCATGCGTGCATGTAAGCAAGCTTATTTGTGGGATGAATTTATAGTGCAATCTGGGTTAACTGCTGTGTAGATTAAAAATGACCTTTTACATTTTTTTGAATAATCGATTTCTTGTTCATGGCTGTCAACATACATGATAGTGATGTTGAAGCTTTCTGGTGACTTTGTAAGTGGGGGTGGGTTGTTAGCTCAGTGACAACCCCTGGCCTCCCCATTGTCTTTGACCCTTAATTCTGCAGAGTGTGGAGACTTCCTAACTGGTAGTGGGATAGGAAGCCAATTATTCTTTTTAATTGGCTTGCTTCTTAGGCTGCAAACGAGTTCTCCAGTGATCCAGATCATTACTAGTACAGATCACTAATCTTGATATGTATTTGATCTAAGTAATATTACTGCATTTGCCATCTCACAGTCTTTTCCATGTCCCTAAAGAACCATTTGAGTGGTTCTTGAGAGACCTCTGGCTAGGCAAGAGAGGTAGAAGATGGATTTAAAATGCTTTGCCAAGCACAACTTGATCACATTTTTTGGCCAGAAATCTGGGGTCAAAGGATGCTAGCTATATCTACAGATGGCATTGAGCACTGAGACTTCAGAAGTACAAAACAAAAAATATTGATTTTTCTGCCATTCACAACACTGTATTTTGCTCTCTTTAAAATCATGTTCTACCTCGTAAGTTGTAAATATATAAAAATATCTCAGCAAAGGCATTTTCCATAACAGATTACAACATAAAAATATAAATGTGGCATAAAAGTATTTAAAGTGAGAGTAATGAGTGTTAAAAAAAGGAAATGATGGCTCTGATACCACTGCCCACTTTATTAGATATTGTATTCAAGATAAAATTTCAAAGTTTACTGAGCAGCAAAGATTAAATATAATGTTCCTCTTGTTGCTACCTGTCTATGGAGTGAACTGGATAAGTGCTTGTGATCTATTTAAGGGATCAACCTTATATTATGAAAAGAGATAAATGAAGGAAAACAGGGTGATGGTCAGTTTCAGATCGAAAACCACATGCCATCTTTGACTTTGAAATGTGTAGTAGGAGCTGTTGAACATCTAGCAGGGGGTATATTCATAGGTTTTATTCTTGTTGCAAAATATTTCTTTGATAATTTTGTCATTTTTGGACTTTTATAAAAATATGTTTTCCTGTAACAGTTTGTTCTAAAAGCAAGGTGCAATTGTATGCAAATAATGAAATCTATCTATCTAATCTATCTATCTATCTATCCATCCATCTATCTACCTATCTATCCATCTATCCATCCATATCTATCTTTGACAAGAATGCCACATATTTCAATGTTTTCTTATTAATTTTACAATGGATCAGTACATACATACAGTTAAAGAGTTCTGGGAAAATAAAGAAATGAAGCATGTATTAGTTTCTCCTGTCAACTTAATTGTTACTAGGTGGTCTGCACTTTTAATCTCATTTAACCCTCACCCCTCACCCAGTAGTAAGAGGGGGTCATTAATCTTTTATTAATAAGAAAATGCAGATTGAGAGAAATTAACTGATTTTCACTTGACCAAAAAGATAGTAGGAGACAGAGAAGAATTTAAAGCTAGTTGTGTCTATTTCTGACCCCCTTGTTCTTGCCCCTTCTCCATGTGTGCATAAAAATGATGGCATTAATTATCAGGACCACCAATTTTTTATCACTTGCAAAGTACCAGGTCTTATGTTAAGTGCTGCATTGACACTCTCTAATAATCCTCACAAAGAAACTATTATTGTTATCATTTTATAAAGGGAGGGGTGATATCCAGGAAAATAAGACTGATTTCCCAAATCCACACAGAGGGAAAGAAGAAGGAATTAAACTCTTTGTAAAGTAGTATTTCCGTCGGGTTGATGAAGGTTACAATTTATGGAAAGTGGAAGCAGAATTAGAGGCAACTGCTCACTTTTAGCATAAGGGGTAATGTCGCTATTATATGAATTTTACACTAACATATTTTTGCTGACTATAATGTAAAATATATTTTAAAATATTCTCATTTCGTACCAAAGATTTGTTTCTCTAATCCTTTTGTATCCTAACAGAGAGTACTTGATATTCTATTATTTCGAAAATAGTCCTGTGGAGAAAAGAATTATGGTTGCATTTATAGTACCAGTGATCATACATTCTTATCATTGTTATGCTTTCAAAACCATCTTTTCTATAGTTTGAGATTCTCTTTTCGCTTGAAAGTCATAAGTAGCTGAAATAATCCACATAAATACTACATAGTGTTCCCTCAAGATGGTGATTTAATTTCTCCACAGGAGTTGAAAAATATATATGTGAAAAAGTTAAACTATTAGAGATATTTTATTTCCTTTCATTAAATTGTTTAATGCATTAGGATAAAAGTATACATTTTATACATTCTTGAAGAATTTTTCCACCCATGAAACGAGATAAGACGTTTTATAAAATGTCCTGTTAGATGAGGCATTTTCAAGTTTGATCAGTGTGATATGATATACTTTAATTACTGTCGTTAGCAAATGAATAACACATTTGCTTGTGAAATTGTGATCGGTAAATGAAAATACAGTACTTTAGAAAGTTATATGAATAAGTGTTCATAAAAATGTTTCATCATCCTATCCTTTATCAAGTTTCTATGCAGATAGTAGATGAAAGTAATAGAAGTGTTTAAATGTCATAGTTCATAAAAATCCTATCATCCTATCCTTTATCAAGTTTCTATGCAGATAGTAGATGAAAGTAATAGAAGTGTTTCATTCAATTCAGTTAGAAGAAATCCGCTTTCAGTATTCCCTCTGCTGTGTTTCCTTGACTTGTCTTTTCAGCTGTCTCCAGGGTCCCAAGCACCTAGTCTTCTCTTTGGCAACACGTTCATGATAGATCTTAGAACCCCTGCCCTTGGTTAGGACATTTAATTAGTACACATACGGAGGTAAGCTCCAGGAGATAAGGTGAAAAGAAACTCACTGCCTCCATTAGTCCACTGTATAATTTAATATATTTGTATATATTTTATGCTCTGCTATGAAGAAATGGCATCAGAATGATGAGTTAGAAAAATTCATTCTTTCATTTAATATAGTTATCTCCATCCTCACTTTTATCACTGGCTTGGCTGGGATTTTGTCATTACCTGAGCGCCATACATTTTAAAATTGTAACTAAGTTTCATACAACTTCTGGGTACTATGAAGCTGGCAACATGTAGACTGCGTCTAAATGAAGCTCACTATCTACTGGATGATTATGGGTTAGTTGTCCTCAATAAAAGTAGCTGTAACAGGGGATGGACCTACTGGATAACTCCCGGCAAGTAATTTTCCTACTCTTGGGTATTTCCTATTCCAATGGGTATTAATCATTGGTATACATTTATTGGAAGGATTGGATCTTTATATCTCTAAGGTTTTATGATTCTAAATGATGAATGTGGGGCCTAAGGATTTTAACAAGTGATCAACACATTGCATTACAGGAGAATGCTTCAATTTGGAAAACTTCAATTTGTGAATCGCAGCAAATAGACACGCCACACTTACATATTACATGGTTTCACATTGTGAGCAGCAGTGCTTACATAACATTTACAGCACTGAATGCATATGCTAGAAAATAAGAAAAACCTGAAGTCAATAGTCTAGTGCTCACCTTAGAAAACTAGAGAATGAAGAGCAACATACGCTGAAACCAAACTGAAGAAAAGAAATAGTAAGAATCAAGACAGGAATCAATGAAATGAAACACATTAAATCAGTAACAAAATTTCTTTTAAAAGTTGGTTCTTTGATAATATCAATAAAATTGATGCATGTTTAGCCAGAATAATGAAGAAAAAATAAAGACACAAATTGATAATAAATGTGTTTGATTGAAAAACATTTAAAAATTATAAAACTAAACATTTTAAACTGCTGCTTTGATAAAAGATATGCAATAGTACAAATGGAGGCACAGTTCTATTTAGTAATATTTACAATTCATAAAGACAAACACCCACTTAATTACTTTTAAAAATTCCGTGTCTTCTTGAGTGCAATTTGTGTCTTTCATTGGAGGGATAAAATGACACTAAAATGTTTTGCTTTTCTTCCTTAAATGCTACATCAGAAATGCATCTTGTGTTATGAAAAGTTCCAAAAAAATGTGTTTTATTTCTTATTGACATTTCGAATTATAATTGCAGCCTATAAAGTTTATTTTGTTAAAGGTTTCTAATTTCTAGTCATTTTCGCTATAACATACACTATGGAAAGGACAAATTCTCAGTGACAGTGTTCTGGAAGCCTCTTGCTTTTTTAAATCTAGAAGCTACCTGTAATTTTCAAAGACACACATACTCACACACACACACACACACACACACACACAGAGAATGTCACCTTACAATACTTCAGAAAAGTGAATTTTATTGTCACTTTCTAGGCACTATTCTGACACTCTGCCTCTTACTGCAGAATGAGTCAACAGCTGAATTGCTTCAAAAAAGAAGCTCAAGTCCTGTCCACTTTCACTGCATTTGGACAGTTTGCTCATGTGTTCTAGTACACTAAGTTCTAAGGAAGAGTATTGGGTTAGAAGAATAAAGTGATTCAAAGAAGGAAGAGTAGTCAGCGAGTTGTTACAGCAAACATCAGTTCACATCAGTAAGGCTAAGAGAAATAGAACAAGATGACCATTTAAGAAAATGAAGTGACCACTAACTTAGATGTGAAATAAACTCAAAATGTTGGTTGGAATTGGCTTCTTGAAATTCAGCCCAATAAACTAATTTTACACTATGACCTCTGCTGTGAATTGAGTTTTGATACTGTAGCAGCTTGATGAAGAAAAATAACTAAAGATATAGACTCCGTCGTTCTTATTACCAATCTCATAGTCTCTAGATTACTTCTTGGCTTTTCGTATAATTCATCAATGTACAAAGGACAGATGAGTGGGCCTTTTATAAAATTAGAAAAACTATTGGATATACATTTCAAAATTAGTAAAAGTAAATTTTAAGTGTTCTCAACACACAAAAAAATGATAATTATGTGAGGTAATAGACATGTTGATTAGCCTGATTCAATCACTGTACAATGTAAAGCATATCATACCTAACATTGTATCCCATAAATATATATATAATTATTTTTAATTAAAAATATAATATCTTTAAAAAGCACCATTTACAAGATTTATTATAGCACTTTATATGGACATTCAAATAAATAATTATAATTAGTAATAGTATGTTTGAAAACATAACCTATATATTTCTGTTATGTAGGCAACATGCATTTTTATGAATCTAGTTTTAGTCTATGAGGAGAAAGCATGAGGCAGCAAGATCACTGTCAGAATTTGGATGAGACAGTAACTGAAAATAACTCAGTAAATAATAATATCTCAAAAGAAATTTAATTGTTAATATTTTAAGTATTTTAGTAATTCAGAATGTCAGATTACAAGGCCTCCTCATTTTATGTATATGAGATCTTCAGAATATAGCTCTGAAAATAAGATGATATTAATAGCTTTCAACAAAATAAAGATAAAAGCCAGGCATGGTGGCTCATGCCTGTAATCCCAGCACTTTGGGAGGCCAAGCCCAGTGGATCACCGGAGGTCAGGCATTCGGGATCAGCCTGGTCAACATGTTGAAACTCCATCTCTGCTAATCTCTATTAAAAATACAAAAATTAGCCAGGGATGGGGACAGGCGCCTGTAATCCCAGCTACTCAGGAGGCTGAGGCAGGAAACTCCCTTGAGCCTGACAGGCAGAGGTTGCAGTGAGCTGAGGTGGCGCCATTGCACTCCAGCCTGGGCGACAGAGCCAGACTCCCTTTCAAAAAAAAAATCAAGTAAGAAAATATAAAAACATACGCATGTTTTAAGTAGACGATATAAATACAAGCATAATTATAAATATTTTCCTGGGGCAAAATTGAGGAAACATAGTTAAACTAACTCCACTATTCACTACAGGTATGAGAAGGATCAGACCACAACCAACATACCTTATCACACCCAGGGGAAAATATGTAATTCAGTTTGGGCCAATGAGAACCAATATACATTAGCTGAGGACTTTGTAAGTGAAGGTTCATTTCTTTTCCTCAAAAGTTACCTAAAAAGATTCATTTTCTTCATGATAATAGATTGGAAAAAAGAGTGTAATGATGTAAAAAAAAAAAAAAGTCTGTCAGACCATTTGCTGTTGCTGCATTAACTCAATCTTCAGTCAGGCTGTGTGTGAATTGGGTGCTATTATTCTGCACATTTTACACTTGAGGAAACCTAGAATTTGTTAACTACAGTCAGCCCTCCCTTAATGTCATTAATAGGCTCATTAATAGGCTCTTAGAAACTGCAACTTTAGGTGAAATGAGGTATAATGCAACCAATAACTTTACAATGTCATTACAAAAAACATGAAAGGAAACAATGTTATTTGAGGATGGGCTGTACATTGTTTGGTTAAAGTCACAGTTTCCAAGAAACTCTCAGTGATGCGAAGGAAGGACTTACTATGATCCAAAATTGAGTGGCGAGAGAGTAGAGGCAGGGCGTGATCCCTTCAGTCTTATTCCAGTCTGCACCCTTTACCATTGTGCTGTAGTAAATCTCATCAAGTACCAGTACAGCCACAAAAATCATGTGGTGTTTTGCTATACTGGAAACCAAAAATGTTCAAATACAAAATGCTGTATTCCTAGACAGAAGAACTCAATATTATTGGAATGCCATTTTATATCATTATATGCTTAATATGATGTGAATAGGATAATCAAGAGTTTTCCTGCCCACCTCCCCAAAAAAGTAGGCTATGAAACTAAGATAAATAATCTTAAAAAGAAGGAATATGGCCTACTAATTATTTAAAGCTATCCTAAAACCACAATCATTGAGCAATATGGTATCAGTGAAGGATAAAGATAGATGAATAAGATGACTTCTAGGTAAGTAAATACCAATAGCAATTTTTGTACCATGGAGAAGTGGTTCAATCTTGGTATAAAACCAGCTGCTGGTTGGGTGCGGTGGCTCACACCTATAATCCCAGTACTTTGGGAGGCTGAGGAGAGCAGATCAGTAGATTAGGAGATCAAGATCACGCTGGCCAATATGGTAAAACCCCATCTCTACTAAAAATACAAAAATTAGTTGGGCGTGGTGGCACGTGCCTGTAATCCCAGCTACTCAGGAGGCTGAGGCAGGAGAATTGCTTGAACCAGGGATTTGGAGGTTGCAATGAGCCCAGATCAATCCACTGCACTCCAGCCTGGTGACAGAGCAAAACACAGAAAAAACAAAAAAAAAACCACCATAAAAACAACAAAACCAAAAAAGTCAGCTGCCATAGTTAGAGAGACTTTTCCAAGACTAGAAATGTATGTATATGTATAGCCAAACTTTAAAGTATTATGTGGGCTAATACATCCCATAAGCAAAGTTAATTCTACCCACTAGAGTAAGTGGATGCTAGTAATGAGGCCAGAAGGCAGAAAGACATCTTTTATTTTGATGGAGCATGGGAGGAGGAACTCTTTTGGTGAAAGGGTCCTGACCTCACAGCCATGATGCTGTAACTAGAGGAAAAGAGAAAATATTAAAGCTATGTCCCACTCAGCTCAACTCCAGCTAAGATTCAAAAGAAAAGTTCCTCAATACAGGGGCCTATGGGGGTAAAGAGGTATTTATTTCAGTCCCTAATGGTTTTTAAAATGTGTAATATCTGCCATACAATCAGATGTGTATGAGGCAGGTGAACAAGGAAGGAAATGTAACCTATTGTCGTAAAAAGAAACCACCCATGTAGGGAGATGTACACAAGGCTCAGCTATTGAAATGACCAGAAAAGAACTTTAAAATAACCCATCTAAAAGTTAGATAATAAGCATGAAAAGCATGAACAGAGGACTTTCAGCAGAGAGAAGTAACAGAAAAATGGACCAAATGGAAATTTAAAAAATCATAAACCAGGGAGCAACAATTCAGTCAGCGGGTTTGAAAACAGATTGTATCAGCAAAGGAAAGAGTCAGTGAATTTAAGTAAAGCATAGCACAAACTATCCATTCTCAAACACAACGGGGAAAAAATAGAAAATGGAAAAACAGAAACAGTCTGAAGTTTGTTAAATAATATCAAGTGGTTTAATATGTGCTCTATGAGAGTTCCAAAATGGGAGGAAAAAAAGATAGTCTGGAGGCAATATTTAGGAGATAATAGCTGAGGATTTCACAAAATTGACAAAATACATCAGGACAGAGAGACAAGGAGAACAAATAAATATTTTAAAACCCTACAATTTACTACATTGTAGGCAAGCTGCTGAAAACCAAAGATAACATATTTAAACTAGCCAGATACAGTAGGGTAATTCCATTCAATGAAACAAAAATAAGAATATTTATCATCAGAAGTAACAGAGTCTAGGAGACAATAACATAAAGTTTTTAAAGTGCTGAAAAGGAACCATATAACTAGAATTCTATAACTAGAGAAATTATTTTCTAAAAATAAAAGTGAAAAAATATATTTAAGAAAAAAGTGGGGTCCAAAGTGGCTCCCGCCGGAGGTCGTGGCGCTTGCGAAGGCGAGGTCATGAGTTCAAGGCTAACCTGAGCAACCTTATAAGCTCAAAACTGATTGGCAAAAAAAAAAAAGAAAAAAGTAAAATAATTCATCATCATGAAATTTGCACTATAGTAAATACTAAATGAAGTTCTTTCTTCTGAAGAGAAATAATTCCAGAAGATTAATTTTGAAAGAAGAAATGAAGAGCCAAAGTAGTAATAAATACATGTAAAAATGCTTTCTAAGAATTTCATTAAGAGATGACTGATTCTTTAAAGAAAATACAGTTGGAAAATATTATATCACTTATAACTAGAAAAAAAATAGATCCCAAGCTGTTTAAATGGAGGATGACTTTTGTGCAATTCTTACATTATTTGTAAAGTGGTTAACTGTTAATTCAAGATAGACTGTGGTGAATTCAGGATTCTCTCTATATAATACATGATGAATTCAGGATTCTCTATATATAGTACATATTTACAACATATAACTGATGGATAGATTGCAAAATAATCTACTAAATACTTGTAAATACCAAGTTAATAATTTGTTGCCAATAAAGCAAATCATTATAAACACAACAAAATTTAAAGAGATACAAGGTTAATAAGCAAATAGTACAATTTTTTAAAGTGATCTATTCACAAGATTATACCCTTTCCAGCCATTCCAGGGGCAAATTGAGATGCCATTGCTCCCAACAGTTATCTGAGAAGGGAGTTTGGAGCTCATAATTGGTTTGGATCACTACTGCCAAAGATCTTATGAAGCTCCAAAAGTCTTCACTCATAGGGGCCAATTCTAAAATTCCTGGGTTTAGAAATCAAGATACTTGCTTTATACTTTCCACTGAAACACACCAAAAAGGTACGGACTCCAACCCAAAAAAGATAGCTGGAGTCCCCAAACCCTACAGTATGTCCAGGCCTGGATTGGTGAGCTCTGCTGCTAGCCACAGAGAATACGTATTTTAATATCTAGCATAAATAATTTCGAAAAAAATAATTCAAGGAAATAGAGCTAACAACACAATAGAGAAAATAAAATGAAATATGAAAAGTTTCCAATAAATTCTAAAAAGACAGAAAAAGACAATGAAAAGAAGAAAGAACAGATGGAAGAGAAAACGAGTTGTGAGTTGGTTGCTGTACAGTAAATAAGTCACTACAGTTACTACATTAACGTGTGTAGACAGATTCTCTGATGACCTCGATGTTCCCTGCTTTCTGGTGGTCATGTCCCGGTACGATCCTCCCACCCTTTCTTGAGTGTCAGAGACCTATAAATTGCTTCTAATGACTATGCAAAGGTGCTACTCCCACGATTATGTTATGTTGCACAAAAACCCATGTTAGGCTTGAAAACTAAGTGACAGTATTGGGAAGCTCACTTGTTAAGGAGCTGATAGAAACCTCTATGAGCTAGAGCAACCTCCAATCAACAACCAGCAAAAAGCCACACCCTCATTCCTCTAACTACAAGTAAACAAATTCTGCAAACACCTTGAGAGAGCTTAGAAGCAGATTCTTTCCCAGTCGAGCTTCCATGTGAGAATACAACATTGCTGACACCTTGACTGCAACCTTGTAAAACCCTCAGCAGAAGACCAGACTAAACAATGAACAAAGCTTCTTATACACAGATAATAAATGTATGTTGTCTTAAGCTACCACTTTGTCATAATTTGTTAGTCAGCAATATTTTACTAACATGTGTACATGGATAAACATTTCAGTTAAAAGGCAGAGATTTGTCAGATTGCATTTAAAAAAAGTTAACAAGACATGCACTTTAACTAGAAAGAGGGAGATATGTTGAAAGTAAAGAGATAAGAAAAAACGTGGAAACTAATCACAGGGGAAATCTAATAATCAGAAAGCCAGTGTGACTGTGTTGGTAACAGATGAAGTAGACTTCAGGATATAGACTATTACTCAAACTGATCATTTTATAACATCAACAAGGTCAATCTACAAAGGAGACATGATGATAAAAGTATTTATACATTTAGTGACATAGCCTAAAAATACTAAAACAAAAATTTGAGAAAAACAGAAAAGCATATAAATAAATCTCTAATAATAATTAAAGAAAAATATTGATTCTGTTTGAATAATTGCTACAAGTAGACAAAAAAATATATAAATATGTAAAAGATTTGAACATCTGTATGGGCCAGTTTGGACTAACTAATATGTACAGAAACCTACTCACAAAGATAACAGAATAAACATGAATTTCAGGCAAACATGAAGTAATAAAAAAATAAGCTAAGACTTAGTAAATTTTAAACAGTTAAGTTTCCTAGAATCTGATCTCTGATCACAATGAAATTAAACTAGAAATCAATAGCTAAAAGATAATCAAAAAATTTCCAGATATTTGTAAATTAGGTGACACACTTCTAAAACCCTATGGGCTACCACACAAAAACCTGTGTATGAATGTTCAAAGCAGCATTATTTTTAGTGGACAAAAAGGGAAACAACCCAGATGTCTGACAATTGAAGAATAGATAAAGAAGATGTGGGTTATCCATATACAATGGAATATCATCTGATTGATATTACAACATGAATGAATCTCATAAACATTGTGCTGAGTGAAAGAAGCCAGTCAAAAAAGGGTGCATATTGTATGACTGCATTTATATGAAATGTCCAGAATAGACAAATCCAAAGAAACAGAAAGAGATTAGCAGTTGCCAGAAAAGATGCAGGAAAGAAGGAATAGAAAATCACTGCTAATTTGGAAAATATTTCTTTTCAGGAGTGATGAAAATATTCTAAAATTAGATTAATAATTGTACTTCTGTGCATTTTATACTAAAAAGGATTAATTTTATCATGAGTGAAATATATCTTAATAAAGCTATTGTTTTAATCACAATGAAAATTATTAAAGACTTTGAACTGAAAAATAAAAAGGCAAACCACTCTAGAATTTGTGGGATTAAGTTAAATTAGTGTTTAAAAACAAATACAGACATTTAAATACACATATTTAATAAAGGAAAATGTTTAAAATCATTTAACTAAGTTTTCAGCTCAAGAAGAAGCAAGATCAGATGCAAAGACAAGAAATTAAAAAATAAGAACAAATAAAATTAAACAGAAAACAGACAAATAATAGCAAGATGAACAAAACTAAATGTAGGTTCTTACATAAATTTATAAAACTGATACATTTCTATCCAAATATCAATAAAAAGACAAAAAAGCACAGATTAACAATACTAAAGAGAGACATAACTACATGCATTATAAAAGGTTAATAAAGAAATATTATAAAACAAATGTATGTGAACAAATTCAACAATGTAGATGAAAGAGATAAACTCCCTTTACTTTTCTACTGACTTAAAAAAAAAGAAAAAAAAAGAGACAAACTCCCTGAAAAACACAACTTACCAAAATTTAAGATACAGGTGTAATAAAGACTAATCAATTTGCCTACCTACATAGTAATGATGCCTGTAATAATTTATGCCAGATATTTATCATTTCTGATACTTTTAATTACTTCGTGAAGATCTAAGTTTTCATTTGGCAATATTTTCCTTCACTCTAAAGAACTTACTTTGGCACTTCTTGTAATGCATATCTCAGGAAAAGTTTCCTTAGTATTATGTTATCTGAAAATATCATGCTTTCCTTGTATTATATAAAAATAGTTTCATTTCTCCTGGGTATAGAATTCTGGGTTAAGAGTTATAGTTAATCCATTTGTCATTACATATATATGTATGTGTATGTGTGTATTATATATGTATATATAGATATATAGATATATATAGCATTGGAATTTAATAAATAGTATGCTTAATTTTATTCATTTGATCTTATTTCATGGGTTATTTTAGTTTGTAGTTTCCTGTTTTCATTTTAAAAAATGTGTATTGAGTTTCCTCTATGAGCCAAGATTTTCCAGAATCTTAATATCAGAGAACAAATAAGGCAAAAATATTTGCCCTTATAGAACTTACATTCTAGTGGTTGCCAATCACTATTTCCCCCTTTTTAATTAGTACGTTCTCTTCTATTATTTCATTCCTTTAGCAGTGAAATTACTTTGCCTATCATTTATAATCACACACACAGTTCTCTGTCATTATGTGAAAACACAATGCTGCTTATCTGTGTAATGGAGCACCACCAAGATGCTTTTTGTAAACTACAGTTTAACCTCATACAATAAGATGATGCCTTACAACATTCTCTTCATCTTCTCTACTGTTGATGAGATCTGTGAAGTATTTTATATCTTCTTCTCCACCTATTCCAACTCCTATGTCTCCCCAAGATAGTTCAATTTGGTCTAGACTATCATAATAATCTCCCTTTCATTATAATCCATTGTAATGGATTATCAGCTTGAATTCTCAGCTGTGAATTACTTGTCTTTTCACTAATGTACTTTCTCAAGTATTTTTCTCAGGTGGTTTAGTTGAAATCAGCATCTAACCATAGATACCTATCTTTCTTTTAATAGATATACAATTTTTTTTGGATACTATCCTTTTCTCTCAGTAATCTGCAAGTGGTATTTACTGTCATTTACTTTTCAATATTTCATAAAACATGTCTGATTCCATTCAAATTATTTTTAGGAGCTCACATTTTGTATTTGAAAGTTGCCATATATTTTTCTTTTTATCATTAAAAGGTCAGGAATCTTGTTAGCATATATTTTTCTCATTATTACTTCAAGAAGCTTAATGCAGCTTTTCATTCTGTAGAAGCCGATCTTTCTCCAGATTATGGACACATTCTTCAGTTATTAATATAGTTATTATGTATCTCCCATCACACAGTTTACTTTGTGCAAAAGGTTTCCTTTTCACCTTCTAAGACTCTCGTAACTTAGATGCTAAGTTTCTGAAACGGGTCCCCCTGATTTAATAGCTTTCACTTCAAATTTTCTCTTTTTTCATATTTTTGGTCTGTACTTTGAGATAATATTCTTTCATTCACTCTTTCAGGCCATTATTTTTAGTCTTAACAATAATCATTCCATATTTCAACTCACCTACTGAACTTTCCACCTATTGGGTATAATGGATATGGTTCCAGTGATGGGTATATTGAAAGCCCACAGTTCACCACTATGCAGTACACACATGTAACACAACTGTACTTGTACCCCTAAATTAATAAAAATAAATTCTTTTAAAATTAAATTTTTATTCTAGAAAGTTTTATTTTGTTCTGAGCTGCAATCGTTGCAGTGGTTTTTGTTTTGTTTTGTTTTGTTGTTTTTTACCATATTGTTTTCATATATTGCTGTTTGTAACCTCAATCGTCTCCATCAGAGATTGTTGGTTGGTTGGGTTTTGCCTAGTGATGGCTCTATTTAACCTCCCTTTGCTGGCTGCTTAGATGCAAAATATGTGTGATTACAATGGTTTCCTGTGATCTCTTGGGATCAACTTTGGTTGCTGAAGCATCCTAAGTGGAACAACTCTTAGAGAAAATGGAAGTTAAATCACAATCTTCTGTGGCTAAACCTACAACAGTAGGAGGACAGGAGGAAAATTTCTAACTATAACCTGGTTTTCTCTTACTCTCTTAGCCTCCGAAGTAGGGAAAACTCAATTCAACCTTTCTGCTCTTTTATTTTGAAGGCCAAGGAAACAAGGCCCATGCATGCAGGTACACATGTGCGCGCGCACACGCACGCACGCACACACGCACACACACACGCACACACACACACACACACACATTCAGGTTCAATGTTCTACCAATTCCCCAGCAGTTCACATATTTCTATCGACCAAGTCCTTTCCAACATTCCCACGATATTTTTTCACAGGCTCTCTTACGATGATCTCACAAGCCCATGAAGGGAAAGCCCTCACAGTTTTCTTCTTAAGATTCCTCAACCCACAGAGCCAAAGACCTCTCTGATCTGGGAATCTACTGCCTTTCTCAGCTATTTGGACAGGTGAGCCAGAGGTATTCTTGTTTATGATGAAGATAAAGTATTATGCTTTCTCCAAACGTTTCCAGAATCCCTGTCTTTTATCTAAGTTCTTTCCTTATAATTTGCATTCAGATTTGTCAATATAATAGCTTAAAATGATTAATTTATCTTAGTAATTCTTCTGGGGAAGTCATCAATTCAATATATATAACTTTTTTATGTGTTCCTTTTATCAGTTGCCTTCTCTTGTCTATAGTTCAATTTTATGCTATCTGTGAAGTCAAAGAAAAATGCAACAAAATACACAATTAAATGCTAAGTGCTTTCAGTATGTAGAAAATTATCTTAAGATGTCTCAATAGTCCATGGAGGAAGCAGACAAGTGTCTGCATAGTTGAGACTATATGTGACTTCTCAATTCTTCCTAGAATTGAGAAAAAAGCAAGAGAGTGTTATAGCCCTTCGATGGGTCAAAGTCAACACTAATTTTTAACAGTATTTCTAAAAAAAAAAATCAGAAACACTGATACAAATAACCAGAGAAAGGGATATTTTTGCCTGAGTTTTTGTAAGTACAACTGTAAAACAAACAACAAATGACCATAAACAAGCAAAACTCCACTAAATAAAAGGAGAAACAAGCAAGGATATAAAAAAATGGGAAAATGGTGTTAATAAGCTATGTAGCTCCGTTCTGTTCCACGACAATAATCTGAGAATTTATGTCTGTCAAGAATATTTATTAGCATTTTCCTAGCCACAAGCAAAATTGTTATCTAAATTAATAAACACACATAATTTAGACACATATTTTCAGTAATTTATGGTTTACTGATTTGGGAACAGAGACATTTTATATATAGGACCAAGAAATATGATGCATATCCTTCTCCATTTTTGGAGTAAAGCAATACTATAAAATATCATATATCCCTATCATTTTTTGCCATCATCCCCTCACAGAAAACAGGTTGATGCAGTTGAACTTGCAAATGCCCCACATCATGTAAAATTAATCCTCTAAGAAAGATCTGAAGGAAAATAGTACAATGAATGTAAAGGAGAAGTCAAGGGTATAAACATCTATTCTCATGAAATGAAATATTTCTACTTTGTAAAAGAATAGCTCTTTTATTAGTAGTACATTTTGGAAGTGACAATGCTGTTGTCTCCAATTTCAAAGGAAAAGAGGAAAAAAATTTGAGAAAAGAAATGTAACAGCAAATTAATGGAAAAGCCATTTATATAACCAACTGTAATATGTATCACAAGTGAAAGCATTTGGATAAGAAAACTCAGCCTCCTCATACATGTGTGTGATTTGACAGGGTAAATTCTGAGCTTGTGAGGTCTTGGGATATAATTTCTGGCATGCATAAAAGTAATACAAACCCATTCATCCTAGAAACAAAACACTTGCCATCACAGAGGCTGTCTGAGCCACATAGACTTATTACAGTCATGTCTTTGGAGAGGTCCCTCAGCACAGCTTTGTACATTAAAGTGTGAAACTAGGTGACAGAATTTTATGACATCAGATATTTTATTTTTCCTAGGCGTACGTGATCCCCTCGCTGCTATTTCCAGGAACTCAACTCTCAGTCTGAACCCAGCTATGTGGTATTACCTTACAAAATTCAAAAGTGGAATTTAATTTATTGATTTTATTTTTTGAGACAAGATCTCACTCTGTCGCCCAGGCGGGAGTGCAGTGGTGTGATCTCAGCTTGCTGCAACATCTGCCTCCTGGGTTCAAGGGATTCTCCTGCCTCAGCCTCCTGGGTAGCTGGGATTACAGGCATGTGCCACCACACCTAGCTAATGTTTGTATTTTTAGTAGAGACAGAGTTTCACCATGTTGGCCAGGCTGGTCTTGGACTCCCTACCCCAGGTGATCCACCCGTCTTGGTCTTCCAGAGTGCTGGGATTACAGAGGTAAACCACTGTGCCTGGCCAAGACTAGGATTTTATTAACTGCAGTTTCCATTTATCCATTCATTCACGTAAATATTTAGTAAATGTCTTCTTTGTGTATGATGTAAGGCTAAGTAAAAGTTTAGCAGAAATGAAAGAGATGGACGTCATCTTTGTCTCTTGGAGCTTTTGTTTAAGGACAGTAGGTGGGCTAAGTGTTATGCAAATGATTAAAACTGTGGCAAGTAATTTAGAAAAGTACAAGGTACTGTAAAAACATGTAGCATGGGTCTGATAGGACGAACTAGGTAGCCTTGTTAGATGTGATATTTAAGTGGCATTCTTTAGGATGTGTAGGACGTGGACAGATAAGATTAGGATGAAGAAGTTTTTTAAGCAAATAGAAGAGCGTGGCAAAGTCTCTATGGTGAAGGGCACAGGTGATATGCAAGGTTCCACTCTCTGTAACACCGAGGGCCAGAATGGCACAAGTTCAGGCAGACTCTGAATCTGTATCATGCAAGGAGTTATAGCCTGGATTATGGTTTCATACCATTATCAAAAGTAACAGGGCTGGGCACAATGGCTCATGCCTATAATCCCAGCACTTTGGGAGGCTGAGGCGGGTGGATCACCTGAGGTGGGGAGTTCAAGACCAGCCTGACCAACATGGAGAAATTCTGTCTCTACTAAAAATACAAAAATTAGCTGAGCATGGCAGTGCATGGCTGTAGTCCTAGCTACTTGGGAGGCGAAAGCAAGAGAATCGCCTGAACCTGGGAGGCAGATGTTGCAGTGAGTAGAGATCATGTCATTGCACTCCAGCCTGGGCAACAAGAGTGAGACTCCACCTCAGAAAAAAACAAAAGTAACAGAAAACTGCTAAATTAGGTTAGGTTCTAAACTGAGAAGTGTTGGAGATTAGCATTTAGAAAGCATGTACCTGACTTGTAAGTAAAGATTGGATTGGAGGGATAAAAATCTCAGGGGTGTGATGTTGGTTAGAGGCTACTGCAGTAGGCAAAGTCAAAATGATGGTGGCACAGTGTAAGTTGGCGACAGTGAATACAGAAATGGTATAGATTTCTTCGAGAGTTATTTGGAAGGCAGAGTCACCATGATTTAGTGACAGATTAGAAGTGAGGGTTGAAGGAGTGGGAAGAGTTAAAAATCGCTTTATGTTTCTGGCATGAACCATGAAGTGAACGATAGCATTATTTACTAAAATAAGTGATTCTGCAGGGAAAAAAGGAACAGATATTTGAAGGAAGACTTTAGTTTTAGACACAGTGAGTTTCAGGTTTCTGGAGACTTCTCAGTGAGCACATCGATAGGGTTACATATAAGCCTAGAATGTAGAAGATAGGTTGTTCCAAAAAGAAATATTTGGGCCAGATGTAGTGGCTCACACCTATAACCCCAGCACTTAGGGAGACGGAGGCAGATGCGGGTGGATCACCTGAGGTCAGGAGTTCGAGGCCAGCCTGGTTCAACATGGTGAAACCCCACTCTCCTAAAAATATGAAAATTAGCTGGGCATGGTGGTGGGCATCTATAATTCCAGATACTCGGGAAGCTGAGGCAGGAGAATAGCTTGAACCCAGGAGGCAGAGGTTGCACTGAGCTGAGATCGATGCTGTCACTGTACTCCCACCTGCATGACAAAGTGAGGCTCTGCCTCAAAAAAAAAAAAAAAAAAAAAAAAAAGAAGAAGAAGAAGAAGAAGAAGAAGAGGTATTTAACAACATAAAGATGGCAAATAAAATCATAGGAGTGTATGTGCTAAAGTTACTTAGAAAAAATAAAACAAGAAGAGAACAATTGTTAGGGCTGAGCCCAGAAAAATTCCAAACACTTTAGTGTAAAGGAAATAGAATTAGAAAAGGGTTCAGACACCAGCCAAAGTAAGGGAAAAAAAGAAAAAAGTATTTCAAGAAGTGAAGTCTGCTAGTCAGTGTCAAAATGTGCCCAGAAGTCAGCTTAAATGGAAACTGGAAAGAGTCCATCATATTGACTTTCACGGAGGCCACCTTAGTGGAGCCCTCAATGGAGGATGGAACAGAGCCAGTGGTGGAGGTTCAAATGGACCTGGTCAGTGGGAAGGCATAACTGGACAAAGTAGGTGGAAATATATATATATAGCTCTTAATTGTGAAGGACAGAGTGGCATTAGGACCATATATTATGAGGTGGGGTAATGGTTGCCACCATGAGTACTTGGTTTTAAAAATGAAAACCTCAAGATGTTTAATTGCCTATATCAAGGTTCCAGGCAGGAAGCATCCACTCATACAGAAGAGACATTAGATGAAGTCTTCATTGGAATGAGAGGATGAAGTTGAAGTTAGGTCTGCATGTTTGGTGACAGGAAGATCTGCCTGTTAGCTTATCTTTTCTCTGGGAAAAAAATCCCATGATCTTCTGCTGAAAATGAAGGAGAGGAAGCCATGGTGAAGGGGTGGGTGATGCAAAGAAATTATAGGAAATTTGCAATAGATATTCAGAGAAGAAGAATGATCCAACTGAAAAGACCTAATTAAATTGCTAGGGAAGCATTACGAGCTCAATTCTTCCTTCCTGTCCATCTTGTCTCTGCTCCTTATAGCAAGCACTGCAATCATTACAAAATTTAGATTACAGAAAACATCTGATAAATTTACACTAGAATGCAAGAGAGTTTTGTGGGGCATAACGTAACCTGCTCTTTTGCTCTGATAATTTGTATTTTGTTAGGGGTTCATATTATGAGCCCTGTAAAGACTTCCGAATGTAAAAATATCAGTCAATCAGCCTCTGAGAGAGAAATTTGGGATGGCGGTGTGTCAAGTAGAGTGTCTGTGGTCCAGGAATTGACAGCACATGGGCAGAAATAGAAGCAGATGCAGCCAGTTAGTTATTTGTGCTTCTCCTTCAAGGCCAGGTTTGTCTCCAGCTATTCACACTTGAATTTTAACTAGTCTATCAGTTACTCTTCTCAGTTACTCAGTAACTCTCGGCCTTTCAGTAGCAGTTGGAGAATATTTTGATGGACCAGTGGGAAGGAACTAGCAGAGACCTAGAGTGTGTGGTACTCTCCAAAATGGACAAATCCTGGTGAAGTTTTCCAGAAGAAGGCACTAGGAAACCAGAGAGCATTTTTATGCTAGCTGGGAGACAGACTTAGAGACTGGAGGGTGCCACATTTCCGAAGGTCACTCTGAGTTTTATATGCAGGATAATGTTTATTATCTGTTACAATTTCACATAAGACCTCAGGTGTCTGATGACAGCAATTGTGCTGTCAATTCACATTGGAGGTGGGGTTGCTAATGTAATTCCTCCAAGTGCAATGCGATTATCATTCTGCCCAATTTTCTCCTGCCAGCTCTATAAAGAGGAATGCTTATGGCCCTGGGAAGAGCTGACAGGAGGGAGAGAAAGCCTTTTGTCTTGCTGATTTTGTGGAGTAAGCCAAAGTCTGCATTAATCTAAGCAGCCATTTCTCAATCCAGTATCCTCAAATCTGTTTTGAAGGATGAGTCGTGAGACTGCATGATGGTCAAGACCAGCTACCTAATTTACAAGGCCCAGGGAAAAACAAAAATATAGGGTCCTTTATTCAAAAATTACTGTATTGGAATGTCAAGGCAGCAACAGTTGAGCTTTAAGCCAAATGCAGGCTCCTTCTGAGTGTGGGGCTCTGTACAACTACACAAGCTACAGAAACATAAAATCAGCCCTGATGATAGTGTCCATTGTAACTTTGCCCTGGCTTCTAAATGTAGCTTTACTTATCATTGACTCTAACTTTAGGAAAGTCACTTAGCTCATTTCACCTGCAATTTCTCAACTATAAATTATTAAACACAAAGATTTATTAAGCATCTATTTTATTCAATTACTGTACTAGTCACTGTTGGTGTATTGCTATGAGCCCCCCCCCACACACACACACACTCATTACCCTGTTGGAACTTATATAGTATCTGAAGCAACTGAAAAAATTTTAAAATTAGTAATTTAACTAAAACTAGGATGAGAGCTATAATAAAGAAGTGCTCTAAACTCTGTTATATATTTATAGATGACCTTTAGGGAATTATAACCTGGCCTGAGCATAATCAATAGTCAATAGCATAGTCAATAGGCAATAGTAAATCTTCTATTATAATAGCATTACTTTAACCAATATAACCCTTGTTTTGTGTCAGGAATATAAAATTTACACTATACTAACTCAGTGAATACAACTGCCAAATCAGGTACATACTACAAATATACTTAATTTGCAAGTGCAGAAAGTGAGAAATGGGCCTATTAAGTAACGTTTAAAAGATATTACAGTGAATGAATGGTGGAGCTGGCTTTGATTTCAAGCCGAGAAATGAGAGCTTTTAAATTAAGCTCTGGTATTCCACCTCTTCAGGCATAAAAGATGGTTGCATGGTGAAAAATAAAACCAGGCAACTCTCATTAACCCTGGAGAGGAATCGGAAGACCTGGTTTTCTTTGTGTTACTCCATGGACTGCTTTGTGAGAGAGTCTCCTAACATTTTTATTCTTGCATTTCATCATTTCTTAGGCAAGGGTCCAGCTTCCCAATATCAGGCTTGATGAAAAATGTTTCATATCTTATAGCATTTGCCAGAGGAGAAAAGTTGTAAGAAATATAAACACACATTTACTATTATACTTTCCTATCTGTCATCTATTTACCTATCAATTAGCTACTCATCTACTATCTATGGTTACATAAATGATAATTTTAGTACTATCTAAATCAGTTTTCTTCAAAATATAATTAGTAATTAATTAGCATTTCTTATTAGATGCTGAAACCTGTCATTTCTCGTTAGGGTTGGTTTAGCACCTCTCCTGGCTTATGTTTTTATTCTAGATTGAATGCTTGATCAGTCCGTGGAAAACTGATACACAATATATTGATAGAGATGTGATTTATAAATATACATTTTAATTTATTTTCTTTGTAATGGAGACCACACTTGCTGTAGACTTTACAGTATGAGTGACAATCTCTTGAGGTCTTAAAACTGATTCTGTCAATCTTTGCTTATCTTTAACAATCGGGATATCTCATGGGACCAGGGAAATCTGGATGTAGAATGAATTTTCACATTCTAAGTCTGGCTTTATGAAAGAAGAGAGGTTGAATAACCTTAACATTACCTATCCATGGACAGTACCCACAGCCTTCTAGGCTGCCACCACAAAAGAATATGGAAGATGCTGTCAGATTATTGACTACTTCATACCAGGGTATATTAAGACTTTTAAAACTCTGTTAAGTACTTTGAATCCCTAAAGTGCTACACATAGTTCCTTAAAGCTATACAATTTCTTTAATTTATAAAAACTCTGCTGAGTACATTGGATCTCTAAAATGCTATATATAGCTCCTTAAAGCTATATGATTATTTTAATTTAAATAAGTTCCATGAGACCTATTTGGATTGATCCAAGTGAATGGACAGGTGACACACTGGACCAAACTCAGAGATATATACTGTATATTCATGATACATGGAGTCCAAGGCAGCTGACTCAAAACTGCAAAAGTTCCAATGAAACACTTCTGTAAAAAAAAAGTTTAACTTAATAAGAGAAATAAAGAATAATTTTAATGTGAATAGAAACTATTGAAATTTTGTATTGTAGCTTCTGAATACTGTCAGAATTTGAATTTGAAAGTTTCAAAAAGAGAGACAATGAAGAGCTTACCATTGGCCTTTAATTGAGTTGCTCCTATAACTGAAGGACATGAACTAATCTTGAAACTTGAAATACCTATAATGTCTTGGTTGATGTCAGAGAAACATTCTAATGGATAAGACAATGCCAAGAAGAATGCTATGACAAAATGGAAATAGTTTGTGCGGGAACATGCTACCAGGGAATGCAAGGAGGTACTCACGAGCACACAGTCTCCTTTGTCCTGGGGATGACTTTGGAACCAACTGAAGAGCTTCCAGAGTTTATTGCTACTTGTGCAGTGCTCAGTGGCCAGTTCTTAACTGACCGATAAAAAGCCACTTGGTATATGGATGAGTAACTCCAAAGTGAATGGACAGTATCCTTTTTTGAAATGCCACTGCTCCGGTAGAAGGTAAAGGGAAGTCAGATCAGGGGGCTGAATTATATGCTATTTGTCCCTATGTTTGTTCTTTACCAAGTCATAGGGAGTATGGTAAGACAAGGGGAAATTGACCTATTAAATAGAAGCTTGCCTGGAACTTGGCCTTATGGAAATCACTCTGGAAATTTAGGGTGTGTTAGACACGCCGATGCCACAAGAAGAATTTCTTTCCAAGACTGGAAGATT
The DNA here is from genome assembly GCF_049354715.1 of Callithrix jacchus. Taxonomy (NCBI): domain Eukaryota; kingdom Metazoa; phylum Chordata; class Mammalia; order Primates; family Cebidae; genus Callithrix; species Callithrix jacchus. Next base: position 150,087,442 of record NC_133507.1, read on the forward strand.
ATTAAAACCAGTGAGTAGATATCCTGATGTGCTCCCTGGAGGTGGACATCTTGCTCCACTAAATGAGAGGACATTGGGGGGACACAGCAGTGTTGAAATGAGCTAAATATAGACATACTTCTCTTGCACACTCTGACAGATAAAACGCCTGTAAAAAGTTTGCCATTTGGGGAGACAAAGACTGCAATGGCTGTAGGGAAAGTTCCCTGGGTCAGAAGGCATCACACAGAGCTGGCAACTAGGACTGATGTTGGTCACCCTAAGAGGCTACAGATCCATCTTGGCAGGAACTTCCTGTAGACTGGGCTTGTCATAGCCAGTGGTAGATAGAAATTCCCAAAATACTATAAAAGCAGCAGAGCAGAAAATATTGTACCAATTTGGACCCTTGAGTCACATTTCTTCAGACTAAGAAATACACTTTTCAGCCCACAAGGTCCAATAGTGCATAGAGAAATATCCTCCTTAGGGTAAGAGTTTGATATAGACTTATAAAAGGCAAGTGGAACACTTGTTGTCTAAAAGGGAGGGAGATGAGGCAAGGTGGGGTGATTAACTTGCCTTCGAGAGAGTGTGTTTACTCAACATGAGGGTGGACAAGGGAAAATTCCCAAAGGATAGATTCCTCCACTTTCCTGGAGGGTTTAAAAAAGAGTGGGCAGAAAACAATGCTGGTATGACTATTCTTTTTCCTCTTTACCCCACATCACCTCAACTTTCCTTTTTCTTTCCTGATTTAGTGGTCTCAAGGCCAGGACTACAACTAAAGGTTCAAGAATTAGGAATATCTCTAAGAAAGAAAGTGTAACTATATTGTTAAACCTTTAAGTCAGAATTTGTAAAGGCCTGATGGGGTAAATTGTGTCTTCACTCCACCTGGAAATACTGGAGTTGACAGTGAATGCAGTCGATTGCCCAGTGGGTAATAAAGCTCACTGGTTCTGTATGTCTGTAGCCCTCCCCTACTTAAATGGTAACGGGCTGAATGAGGGGGCACTTGCTAGACTAGTAATGCTGCTGGAAATATGGACTAGCAAAGTAGCCAAACATAACATTTCTTTTATACGTGAAAACGTTTGGCTAAAATGGTAAGTGGAGAGAGAAGGAGGAATACTAGTTGAGGGTAAATAAATAAATAAAAGAATTATGCTCCAAGGGAAATCCAATATTACACTGCCACTCAGAGCAAGAGAGAACGTTCTCTCTTAGCTCAATGATACCAGATGCCTGAAAGGAGGAAGCCGTATGTTGCCAAGATCATACCTACTCTCACAATCTGAGAAGTTCAAATGAAAGCTTATGAAACTGAGTGAAATCTCTCTGGGGCATTTTGATTCTATATGATGATGGACTGGACTAATTATTGATGACTGAGTGGGACTCTGGTAAAATGCACTACTGCCTCACTTTCCAGGTTACATCAACCACACTGTGACATGGTATAACACTGGTGTTGTTGGTAAGATTATAATACCAGCATTGATAGTCAAATGTGCTAGAAAATTGAAGTAAATCCTCCTATCCCTAAAACATACTAGTTTTTGTAAATGTTGGGCATATGTTGCTTTGCTGTAAGAGAGCATTGTCTGGTTTAGTTAAAAGTTTGGTCTTGGAGCCCAGCACAGTGGCTTGTGCCTGTAATTCCAGCTATTTGGGAAGCTAATATAGGAAGATTATCTAAGACTATATTAGCTTACTTATATAAAAAGTGAAATTTTTGATGGTTTTCATCTTTAAAATAATTTTTCCAATTTAAATTGTATCTGAATTTGTAAAAAGCTTTTCAGTTTTGTTAAAAATCCATTTAATCTTTCAATTATATGTCATATATCTCAACATTTTATACAATATTACAGAATAAAAATTGCTCATTCTTTTAAAAAATTCTTTTCTTTGTCTGCTCTCTTTTAGGATTGTCTGTCTAAAGCTTCCAAGAAAAAGAAAAAACTGCATTTCTCACTGATGTATACAGAAAGGGCGTTTTGTGACCAGTGAACCACAGAACGTTGGAACATGAGTTGCTTTTTTTTCCATATAATTAATTACTGTTTGATTTTGATATTTCCTTGTGCCACAGAAGGCCTTTTCCACCTTTAATCACCACGATAATTTGGCTTCCTTTCCAGTGTCTGTCCACTGGTGTATGTTACACTTAAGCTAAAATATGTATTGCACACCCTTGACTACACTGTAATACTGCACTCATTACGGAGGTACAGCTCAGTAGGGGCATTATAAGTATTATATGCTGGGATGAACAATTTCCATTTTTCTGGTGTTCCACATCTTTTATAAGGCAGAATTAAGAAAACTGAAACATAAGTCATGAAATTTGAGTCTCTCGTTATTAAAAAGACAAGATTATCTTTGGTCTCAAAAGACATAAAAAAAAAAACCATTTTTTACATTTCTAACCCGCTACCTATGTCTTCTATGAAGCAATTTTCAATGTGAATTGAGACAGGGAGGTAGAACCATGAGCGTCCTGTTTGTGTTTTCTGAGCCCCTGGTGTTAGATTGGGTTTTTCTGAGTAGTTCTTATAGCCAATTTAGCAGTCTCTCATCGAGGCAGCATGTTTTCTTTTTATTTCGTCTTATGGTTAATAAATCCTAAGGGATTGTAGTGCTCATCCGTAATAAAACATCCAACATGCTTGTTCCAGGGCAGTGGTGTTAATAGACAGTTATAGAAAATATAAGCAAATGGAAAAGTGGGCAAAACAAAATCAAATATGAACTGAGGCTTTTTAATATTTTTAGCAGTATGATTTTTCTTTTGTACTTTTTTTTTCTGCAAACATAGCACCAGCTAATCTCTAGAGCACTTGTGTTCACAACTGCAAATCAGTATCCTTTAAAATAACAAAGATACTCATTTACTACACAATACACACCAGGCAGAAGGGAAAAAAGGATGATTAAAAAGAACTGAAACAGTGTGTACTGAAACAGCTAGTCACAGTACCAGCAAGGTGAGAACCTGTGTGAGCAAAGTGAGAACCTGTGACAAATATCACAGGTATCTTTAGAAACGTCACACGATTTTTAATCATTTCTACATGCCTCAAGGAATTAAGGGCTTTGAGACTCACTGAGTTCATGCACATGGTCTGCCTGGCTTCAGAAAGAAACACTAAGCTAGCACCACAATTAAAAATCACACATAATATTGCGTAATTGCCACGTAACTTCTGGGACTTTCTCTCTCTCTCTCTCTGTGTGTGTGTGTGGGTGTGTGTCTGTGTGTGCACATGCTCCAATATTCTACAAAATACCTAAACACAAGCTTATTTGGCTTTTTCCATTTAAAAAATACTTGGGGCTGGGCACAGTGGCTCATCGTATAATCTCAGCAATTTGGGAAGCAGAGGTAGGTGGATTACTTGAGCCCAGGAGTTTGAGATAAGCCTGGGAAACATGCAAAACCCTGTCTCTCCAAAGCAAACAAAACCCAAAAAACCCCACCCCCCCAAAAAAAAAATATCTCCACCAAAACCAATATACACCAATTCTACTGCTCTCACTCGGTGCAGCAAATTCAAATATACACTGGCATGTATTCAGGCAAGAAAGTGTTCAGGAATGTACAGATTGTTAGAAGGGATTATCTGCTAAGAATGCAACAGTGTGTTGTAGCAATACAGCATCTATAAGTGTGTGAACACTAGATAATTCTGAAAAGAAAAAAACCAACCCAGATATATAAATGCTAAAAAGAGTCAGCTCTTTAAGACAATCTTACAAGCCCAGAATATAAATTTTTCTTCTCAGAAAAAAAATGTCAGGACCCATGGCTTTTCCCAGTGTGAGTGAAGAAGAAAGGTAAGTAGGAAAAAAAAAAGCTGGAGGGATGGGCAGCAGCTGAATGGGAAGCTCTGCTGGTTGAACATGTGCTCTGTGGTTTTGCCAGCAGAGCTTGGGGGTGCATAAAGGAGTGAGAGGACTCTGCGTTGCAGCATAATCAACTTAGTGCAGAGATCTCACATAGCAGGAGGTCCCAAACCTCATATCACCAACAGTCCAGGTGAGAGTGTAGCCTTGGAGCTGCAGAGGTTTTTGTGATTTCACCATGAGCTGAACAGGGCTAATGCAGGAAGAAAAAGCAATCTGGCCATTAAGGATGAAACAAATATCTTCTTAGGAGGAGAAATCACAAGTAAGAAATTGCAAAGGCAATGCCTGAAAATAAAATAACAATAGCTTCAATTTTCAATGGAGAGGAATTGAAACTAGAAAGAAGAAATAAGTTTTTCTAGAATAATCAGAAAAATCTGGTCAGCCAAATAAGAATAAATACTAATGCCCTTATTACTATTACTCTTTTTGTTGATCTATATATATTAGTTCTGTTCTTACAAGCTTAAAGAAATACCTGAGACTGGGTAATTTATAAAAAAAAAAAAAGAGGTTCAATTGGCTCACACATTCCTAGGCTATACAGGAAATGTGGTAGCATTTGTTCAGCTTCTTGGGCAGCCTCAGGAAATGTACAATCATGGCAGAAGTCTAAAGCGCAGGAGGCATGTCTTACATGGCCGGAGCAGGAGGAGAGAACAGGACGTGTCACACACTTTTAAACACCAGACCTTGTGAGAACTCACTATCATGAGAACAATATCAAAAGGATAGAACTAAACTATTTATGAGAAGCCCACCCCATAAGCCAATCATCTCCCACCAGGTCCCTCCTCCAACACTGGGGATTACATATCAACATGAGATTTGAGTGAAGATCCAAACCATATAAATATACATCTAGAAGGCAACCAATACCACTGAAATCCATCACGGAGTCTAGAGAGAGTGTGATGCAGAAAACGAGGATTACCAGGCCTGAAATTAAACAGGGTTAGAAAAGAGAGCTGTATCTGGTGTGATCAGGGGACAGGAGTTTGGGAATGATTACATTAGATCTTCACTTGACAGTAAATTCTGAGAAAGAGAAGAGCAGCCTCTGACATCCAGGAAAACCTAAGTCTTGGTGTTGTTAGAAGCTGGCCAGGTGGTAACAGGTATATCATTTAATCTCACAAAACACCAGCATCAGACAAGGTCACTCTGCAACAATCATGAGATGCAAAACGAGACCCCGTCATAATTTTTTTCTCAGTAAAAATAAAAATCAGGTCTCTTAATGGTACGAACCACCAAAATACCAAGTATCAATCTCTCCCAGTCGATATGAGGAACTGCTGTCTCTATATGATTATGCTATAGCCTTGTTGTAGTCTGTCCTTCTTCGAGGTAAGATTTACTGAGATGCTCCTGCATAGAATTGTCCATTTTCTGACAGCATCTAATCTAAAACAAATTCTTGGTTTCTTGAACTTTCCCTCAATATGACCCAACAAACTCCAATCTGAATCCCAGGGGCCAATCTGATAGTAATTTTTTTTTTAGTAAGACTCACTCTCTTACTGAGATGCCCCAAGGTATTCCATGATGTGCAGTCTTTCTCACTGCAGGAATAAGAAACCCATCTTGTTGACTCCAGGTGTATTCCAGGTGGTCTTTGGCTAGAGGTGCATGGCTGGCTGTCCTGCACTAAGCCCTGTGTATAGTCCTTAGAATGAGGGAGATGGTACCATCAAGTATGGAGGCATCAGTGGTGAAAGGGATTCTTTTTTTTCCTGTGATGCTGTTTTTCTAAGACAGCCTAGCATACAGCAAGTCCTCAACACATGTTTGTAAACAGAATGAAGTAGCTTTCAGTGTACTGGCTAGTCCAGAATGCAAATAATTTTGAAGGGCTCAGCAAGGAGCCAGACACATAGAGAGCATACAACTAACAATAACTCTTATTTCAATTAGGCTTAATTCAACCATAGTTGTATATGTATGTAGGTGAACTGTACTCTATACTTGAGTAGAGTTGACACGATCACCTTTTTTAATCTCGGCAATCAATTACTTTATATGTAAAATTTCAAGTCCTTCAACTCCTCAACTCCGTCAACACATTGCAAAACTGGGCTTTAGTGCTAGGAGTTTCAACTCTTTTTATACAGCTCCAATCATATCAGCCTACTCAGTATTATCTTGTTTATTTATGGAGATGGGGTTTCACCATGCTGGTCCGGCTGGTCTCAAACTCCTGACCTCAGGTTATCCACCCATCTCAGCTTCTCAAAAGGCTGGGATTACAGGCATGAGCCACTTTGCCCAGCCTTATCCTACCAAGTATTTTCTAACCATTTAGGATTCTGTGTCATTAAGCTCTCTTTTCTTTGCACTTGAAATTGCCTTTATCCTATTCTTGGTTAGGCTGAAGAAATCCTACTAATAATTGCCTTGACTGATATGCTTTCCTTAGAGTAGGATAAATCATTTCTACTTTTCTAAACTGAGAAAAAGATATTCATATTTTTTTCTGTATCACTACACATGCTGTGTTATAGCTATTTTGTGACAATTTATCACTCTGCCATGCCAAGTTCATATAGAAGGTAGTGAATCTACTCCCCTTTGCATATCTAGATGTTTGGTGCCATGTTTATGTTCAATACATGGTAAATGAACACATTTGTGGCCTCCCTTATTTTTAACTTCAACTCTATATATACCTCTTTCTACAAATATTTAATAATTCCCCTGTTACAGAATCAAATCTATACCTCTTTACCTAAAATCCAAGTTTATGTAAAATATAGCCTTTAATTTTTTTTAATTGATATCTTCCCTTACTTCTCTAGATGGACAATTTAATTCTATGAAATTGGGTTCAGCATATTGACTTAATCAATTATACCTTTTTTCAGTCTTGGAATGTTTTCTCCTCCTTCTACCTAGCTAAGACCTACTCTCTCTAAACTCCTGAATAAATTATTACTTGTAATATTAAGTGGTATAATGATTGGTAACTTTCCTATTGGTATGTTACCAATTAGTGTTTCTTGAATCCCAAGGGCCTTACATATTTTAGATACTTAATACATAGGTAAGGAAAATAATATTGGTGGCAGTGCATAGGAGGGAGCCCTGTAGATGAAGAGGAGAAGTTTCTTATACAATCTTTTTAAGCCAGGATCTACCCTCGTAAGAATGAAGCAGAACAGAGTAGGAGATTGGCAGGAATTGAAAATAGTCCCTGTCAGACATCAACTAGTGATGAGGAGGCTGTCGTCTCAAGAAGCTCTGTGGATTTTCTAACAATGAAAATTTCATAGGTAGATTTGAAAATATAAGTTATTCCAGGTAGATATTCTTTTTTAGCATCTTGTGTAGGCAACCTCATAATACTCATTAGTCCTCTCTAGCTGAAAACCAATCTTTTAAAATATTGGTGGCATGATTATCTTGGATTACTTTTCTTCACTAGACCTTCACAAAATATGTCCATTTTTAGGCAGTACTGATTGTAATGTCCGTTGTTTTCCACCTCCACCCTACCACCACAGATGAATCTGCAGGTTAGTGGGAGATGATTCTTCAGAGAGATAACATCACATCTCAGGAACAGGAAATTTCCCTGAAATGTCTTTGCACACTATTTTACTTCTTTGAAAACTTATTTCTAATTTTCTCTAGTCCTGAAGATTTGGAAAATTTAAGTAAATTATATATTAATTGTTTTGAATCTGATTAGGATTTTAACATTTAAAGAAAGTTAATTCAATGAAAACAATATACTCTAAAGAATTATGATTGTCCCTAGGATAATCCCTACAAAGGATGACAAGAAAGACCAAAAAAAAAAAAAAAAAAAAAAAGCATTCACTATGGACTACCAAAAATGGCAGCTTCATGGAGAAGATCTATTTTCAACAGAGTCTCAACTGATTAGTTCTTGGTAAATAGTGATTTAAGAGAGAGAAAGAGATTTGAAGTAGAAGTTCAGAAAATCAAATTCAAGAAAGAGAAAAGAGTGTTTTAAGAAAAAAGTAATCCTGGTATATGTAAAGTTTAACCGTTCAACTATTAACCAATAAGACTTCTACACGATCTATCATTATTTCCCTTGTTACCACGTTTGATAGAAAACTGAGTCACGTTTTGGATTCTATTACATTACCTATCCTCAGCCCTGGTTTCTTTGTCATAGCTTAGTTTCATTTCTTTTATTTCCTTTTTATTTCTTTGATTTTCATTTGATCCTGCATTAATTGCACTATATTTTGCTTTTTTCTATTATCAGCTTTATAAAATAATGTTATATAAGTAAGAATGTTGAAAAAAATACATTTATTTAAAAAAAAGTTATAGAGGTTGGTGAAAGAAAGAAATCTAGGGAAATGGAATATGATTCCAAAATGTGACTAGCTTTGAGTGCCATGTGAGAGAAAAAAAATATTTTATGGATAAAGAAGAACAATTACATTTTTAGCCACAGCAAAATAATGTAAGCATAGTTATGCATTGTGAAGATAGTAGTAAAATACATGAGAGGTTGGAGGAAAATGAAAAACAGGTAAACAGCAATGAAGTACTTGAAATAGTTTATTTACTTTTAAACAAGGAACTCATATAACTCAATAGGAAAATAAAACAAAACCAAAAACTAATAATCTGGCTAAAAAAATGGGAAAAGGACTTCAAAAGACTTATTTTTTTCCAAAAGAAGACATACATATGACTAACAGGTATATGCAAAGGTGCTCAGCCTCACTAATGATCCAGAAAATGCAAATCAAAACCATGATGAGATATCATCTTACACTTGTCAGTATGTCTATTACCAAAAAGATGAAATACAACATTTGTTGGTGAGAATGTGAAGAAAAGGTGACCCTTGCACACACTATTGGTGATAATGTAAATTGTTACAGCCATTATAAAAAACAGTATAGTTTCTCAAAAAATTAAAAATAGAACTATCACATGATTCGGCAATCCCACTCCTGGGTATATATTTATAAACATTGAAATTGGGATTTCAAAACCAAAGTAACTAGGACCAACAGAAAGTAAGAGAAAAATAGAAAGCAGAGAGCCAGTAAGGGAAACCAGAAACTTTGTGCATATATTCCAACCAAGTCCTTGAACTACATGTGTATCAGGTAGATTAGAAGCCATTTTCAATAATATTTGAGCTATTATCTCCACATGCAAGAGAGAATGAGGACTTTGTGTCTAACCAAACTTACTGTGCACTAAAGTAAAAAATATCAGCATCACTTTTTGGATGAGTCTGAGAATCTAGAGTCCCCACAACATAGTATTTGCAATGTTTATAATACAAACCAAATTTACACAACATGAGGGACAAAATGTATGAACGATTATCAAGAGAAAAGACAATAAACTGGGCCTAACCCTAAGATTACCCTGAATTTTGAAATATGTGAAATGGACCATTTATGAGTTATTACAATTATATTTTGTGAGGTAAAGGCAAAAATGACTATAATTAACTTAAAAAATAGGAAACCTCAACAAATAGAAAAAAATTTAAAGAACCCAATTGTAATTTGATAACTGAAAAATGTATGAAATAAAATAATTTAGTACCTGAGATTAAGAGCTGAATGATTATGACAGAGGAGAGCTGGTGAACTTGAAGATGGATTTTAAAAATCAAATCTGAAGAATACAGAAGTAAATTTTACAAAATGCACAGAGTCACAAGGACCTGTGGGAAAATATAAAAACTGTAACAAACGAAGTTTGGTGAGGCAGAATGTATTCTAAGGAAAATATAACTAGAGGAGGGACATATAAGCAAACTGCAGAAAAGTAAAGATAAAATTAAGAAAGTGGCTAAAGAGAAAGTCATGAAATAAGCCAGAGTAAAACAAAACATTTTACACAAAGAAAGAACAATTCCAACTTCAAACGACGATGGAGTCTCTATCAGAAGTCAAGAACAACAGAAGAGAGTGGAACACCATTTTCGGGGTACATAAAGAAAAATATAAAGTTCAAACAAGGAGAGCTTTCAGATCACTGTAGATAGTATTTAAACTTGTAAAACGAGAGACATATGAAGAGTGATTGTGCATGATTAGTACAGCTCAGATAAATTATCCCCCAGGCAAATGAAGAGTCTTAGAGTGATGAATGCCCATTAGAGGAGCAATACTCTGGCTCCAGTAAACACATTGTGCTCAGTCATCAGCTGAAAGTAATTTAGATAGAGCTGCAAGAAATTTATGGTGTATCTTGAACTTGCAGCAGCTGGAAATTGAAAGTTCTCTTTCTTTCATTTCAGGCAATTCTTTCTTAAAAGAGATACAGGCAGCACATTCTCATTACTGCCACAATAGGAATCAGAGAATTATATCTCATAATAGCATGTTAATTATTAAAAGCATGTGTCCATTCAAAAGTGAAAAATTTCCCTTGACAAGTATTTACCTTAAAGACTGTATTCATTATATAAACTCATATAACAACCCCAAAATGTATTAGTTTAATGACAATCATCTTATTTACTTTCAAAGCTGTGGCTTAGCAAATTTGGCTGTGCTCAGCTGGGTGGTTTTCTGTTGCTCTTACTTGGGGTAACCATATGGCTGCAGTTTTTTGATGACTCAAGTGGAGCTCTATGGTTTGCAGTGCCTCACACTAATGTCTGGAGTGTCTCTCTCTTGAAATACCTGGCTTCTCCAAAAGGTCTTTCAAGTAATCAAGCTTAAATGAGCAAACACTCTTCAAGTTTCTTATTGTTTTACATTTGCTGATGTTTCACTAACCAAAGTAAGACACATGGGCAAGCCCAGAGTCAATGAGGGCAAACTACACTCATGTGGAAATACAGAAAAGCAAGAACTACTGGGGGCCTTTACTGTGACAAACCACCACAGTGACTGATTGTATCTTAAAAATAAAAAAAGGAAAATCAAAGATGTTTAATTTTTGTATTGAAATAATTTAAAATGTCATGCTATTATTGGTCAGAAAGGCAATATGGATAGGTGGTTTATTTTTAACATAAGAATTTAGAAATATTGTCCATATTTTCTTCTGTAATTCCAGGTGTTAACCTATTGCTGATATTATATTATTTGCCCTTAAATAAACAGAGTTCCTATGTTTTTAGGCATATCACTATAAAAATGTATCAAAACAAGGACAAAAGATTGAGTAGAAGGAGCAAAAGAAATAATCAACAGAGTAGATAGACAACCTGAGGATGGAAGAAAATATTTGAAAACTATGCATCTGACAGAGGACTGATATTTAGAATTCACAAGGAAATAAAACAACTAAAAAAATAACTCCATTAAAATGTGGGAAAAATACATAAATAGATATTTTTCAAAAGAAGTCATAAATGGCCAAAAAGTATCCAAAAAATTGCTCAGCATTACTAATCATCAGAGAAATTCAAATTAAAACTGCAATGAGACACTGTCTTACATCAGTCAGAATGATTATCTAAAAAAGTCAAAAAATAACAGATGTTTGCAGGGACATCGAGAAAAGGGAACACTTACACACTGCTGGTGGGAATGTGAATTAGTACAGCCTCCATAGAAAACAATATGAGGATTTCTCCAAGAACTAAAAATAGAGCTACCCTTCAATCCACTACCACTACTAGGTATCACCTAAAAAGAAAAAAAGACATCATTATGTTAAAAAAATACCCACACTTGTATGTTTATTACAGCATTATTCACAATAGCAAGGAGATAGAATTAAGTATCCATCAATAGACAACTGAATAAAGAAAACGTGGTATAAATGTACATACCATGGAGTACTATTAAGCCATTAAAAATATAAAATCATCTATTTTGCAGCAACCTGGATGAAAGTGATGACCATTATCTTAAGTGAAACAAATCAGAAACAGAAAGTCAAATGCCACATGTCCTCAATTATAAGTGGGAGTTAAATAACATGTACATATGAACTTAGAGGATGGGCTGATAGTCACTGAAGACTGGGAAGGATGAGAGGGGTGGAAGGAGGTGGGAGATGAGACATGACTTAATGGGTCCAATGTACACTAATCAGGTGATGTTTACACTCAAAGTTCAGACTTCACCACTTTGCAGTATACCCACATTACAAGATTGCACTTGTAACCCATATATTTACACAAATTTAAAACAAAAAGATTGAGTGGAAGAGACTCAGTTAAGCTTCCTCAGAGAAGCCTTGTTATATGCATTAACACTTTTAAAAAGAAGGTAACTATCTTTTAAATGTTAATTTCTGGGTGTGAGTCTAACCTGCTGATCTGAGCCTATATTTTGAAACCCTATCCATCATTCAAACATTCATTGAAATTACTAAAGTATTACATTGGGGGGAGTGGGGAGAAATCACATCTCTAAGAAACCAGCAAAATATATATGTATCATCATGCCTGAAAAATCATAAATTTAACAAAGACACCGTGCAGGTGAACCCATGATACACTGCTTAGAGAGGAAGAGTCATCCTTAGGAACCATGAAGGGCCACATGGACTCACTAAAGCCCCTCATGCAGAGTTCTAGACACTGGATAGTGAACAGACACATGGATGTCACCAGAAAGTAAAGCTTGACCTTTTCATAATTTCTAAGATACATGCAATGGGTGGAGAACACAGAGATGATCATTTTAATGCAGAACAAAAACCATGAACTGAAAGTGATAGTACGCTACCTAAGGAAAGTGCACTGAAAAAAAATAGACTCCAAATGAGGGCATGTACGTTAGATAAAGGGCTTAAGAATGAGAGGGAGGAGGGAGGTGCTGGTGTATCTTTGGCTCTGATTCCTTTCAAGGGAAATTGTGAGTCTCTTGTATACAGGAAATGTATGAAAGCCTCATAATTTTAAAGTGCCGCTGGTTATACTGGGTACATGTTATTACGTTTCTCACTTAAATGTTTACCAAAGTAATGAGATAACTCAGGAAGTGAACATTTCATTCTCCTGTTTAGTCTTTCTAGCTTGCTTCTCATTTCTTCTTAATGAATTTGAAAAATCCTGGTTTTTAATATATACATAAATTTTCAGAAAGAAAGCTGATCTTCAAAATTATCCTCACAATAGCCAAGAGGAATATAATAATATATTTATGAATTTCGCTCTGTAAAATTGAAGTATAGCAGAGCTTAAAATATAATTTTTTAAAGAAAATTATTTTAAAATACTTATTATTGAATATTTAATATTTTTAATAATAATATTAAAAATCCTGCCTATTAGAAATGGCTCTATAGAACAAGAATAACCACCAATGTTGTATGAACAAATCTAATTCCCCCTTTCACTTCATACCTAGAAAATAACCTGTTTTACTCTCTTTCCTTGCTTTGCCCACTTGCTGTTGGTGGTGGAGGTGGTTTGTTTGCTTGTTTTCAGCATCCCTTTCTCATTTCTCATGCTTTCAGAAACAAATAATTTTTAAACTATTCAAATAATTGTTTGAATATTCATTTGAATATTTTTAAACAACATATGGCCTGAGCTCAGAGACTATTTCTCTACTAAATCATTCTGTTCTAAATGATTTGTATGTAGTATCTCTTGTATTTCAACAATGCTCCAAAATGGAAATATTATCCCTATTGTGCATTTCTGGACATGTTCACAATGCCAGTGAGAAAAAGAGTAGGGATCTGATGACAAAATTCTCTAACCTCATTATTCTATCAACCACAAAATCAGACACAGAGTCAATTAGTTACAGGTCTTTCCAATGTAAAGCTCTCACCACAATTTTAGACGTTGACACCACAGATTGCACTATTTCCTCTATGTAAAGCAGCCACAAAAATTTCAAGTCAGCTGAGAAAATGAGATTTGAGGAAGAAATACATTATATTTTCATAATCCATACAATTTCTGGGGGTTTAATTTCCAGTTGCCCCTTTCTGGATTGACAATCACCACAGTTATGTAGTATTTCGTGTGGAGCTCAGGCACCGTGGAAAAGCCTAAGGTGATTCTAAGCATCCTAAAGTTGGCTGGCATCCCTGTGAAAAAAGTGATTTGGGGAGGGGAGATAAAAGCCCTAAACACTGTGTTGGAATGACAGAAATAAACCAACTGTTTCACAACTTCCTCCAGCTAAACTGTGAGCTGCTGCGCCATCATCTCTGCACCTGTGGACTGGGAGTGATGGTTCCCGGAGAGCAACAAAAACGCCAGCTTTGTAATGTCTAGGTTCTAAACATGCCACTGGATATACAACAGGACATATCAGCAAAGGGAAGCAGAGGCAGGGAGAGAAACCCACTGCGTCCACTTGAGCTTACTGCGGGACGGAGCCACTGGGCTTTGCGGCAGGGACGGCAGGAGGACAAACAAGAAATGAGAAGATGATGTTGGAGAGACTTTTGCCTGAGCCCACAGCGAGGAAATTGGATTGGTTTGTACAAATTGCTCTTTGCACACCCAGGTTTGTTACTATGAAAATGTATTATGATAAAATTTAAGATGAAATCTACCCAACGTAACGAATATTATGACAAGCCATATGATAAAATTTAAGATTAAATCTATTCAATGTAACGAGTATTGTGGAAAAAAAGTGAAAACACAAGCCAGCAACATTTGAGTCCCTTCCCAGCCCATTGCCGAATTACCAATTGATCCCCTTGTGCCTATATCCTCATTTGTAGAAGAGACACTTTATCCAACTCAGACACAATTCAGTTATGCAGACTGAACCACACAGAAGTCGAGCTTCTCTTCTTTCTGACAGTGTCTCTTCTATTTTCTCAGAACCTTAAAGCTGAGAGTAAGAAAAAAATGAGACATGGGTCATGTATAATCATTTTATCTTCCTAGGGGTTGTCTTAAGTATGTACTCATCATAACTCAAAATATAATGAGATCGTCTCTGGAACTTTCTATCTAAGGATGACGATAAATGTAACAAAGTTGCAGGCTGATTTAAATAATTGTTAATTCTATCTGGGGCAAATTACATACCTCTGGGTACAAACCAGAGAGTTTATCAGAAGTACTCATGTTCTATTTTCCTTAGAAGGATATGGAAATAGACACTTCTCTCTCTTTAGGAATATCAACTACCCAAGAGTCATTTGCATAACTTCATTGTTTACACAGTCAGCACACTGAGCAGTCTTGTATCTCAGAGGCTGCTCTAGGCATAGCAGAAAGAAAACAGGAATCCTGTTGTCATAATAGAAAATAAACAAAATAAATAGGCAAAATAGAGAGTATTTTAGAATGTAAGTGTCATAAAGAAAAACTAAGTACAAAAAAAGTAGAAGGATTGGGTCACCGTTTTAAATAAGTACCCTCAGAAGGTTCTACCTGGGTGAAACAGGAAGGGAGGAGCAAGGCATGTGGATGTCTGCGGAGAAAGCTGTTCCAGGCAGAGGCAACCGCAGATGCAAAGGCCCAGACGCAGTGGTTTTCCATGTGTGTCTGCAGCAGTCCCTTGCAGTTCTGCTCTGGCAGTGGGGCATGCCTGCCTGGCTTTCCACCGCATTGTGTCCATCCTCCCATGCTCCATGCTCTTCTTTGCTCCACCATCTTCTCTGTCTAGACCCTTCTTTTTTTTTCCAAATACTTGCACAATTATGTAGGTTATTATTGCATAACAATCATAGTAATCTGCTCCCTTGATCACACCCTAATTTTTATGGTTTTATACGTCAAACTTCGAAAGTCACCACAGTGCATTGTAATATGAAGATTTATTGGAACAGGCCTGTAATTGGTCAGAGCTGTTTTGTGGAAGTACCTGCAGAATGCTACCCTGTGATACTGTTGTGCTGAAATCATGGGACAGAGAAGGAGGTCTGGGGCGTTTTGTACTGGCTCATCAACATTGTTTCTTGAAGGCAGTGAGATTAATGACACGTACCTGGGCTCAGTGAGACCTCCAATGGATGTCAAGAGCTCAGCTGATCAGGGGGAGAGAAAGAGAGAAAGCTGGGCTGCCAGGAATCAGAGTAACTAATTCAATCAATGGGACAAAAGTTAAAGAGTTAATCCTTTAATCATCTTTAATCACTTACTGCAATGGCATAAGCAAGAGTCTAAAACCAAAGACAGCACCCTCTCCCCCTGTTCTATTTCCCCCCCAGAACCATGGGGAAAATGGGTGAAAAAGGGAACAAGTGGAGAGGCACTGACCAAGGGTCAGGGAGACCCAGTGCAGACAGGTGGTCATCACATTGTTGAGGGAGCCTGAATGAAAGGTTCTGGTGGGTTTATGGACCCAGAAGCGTATGGTGGGCAGTACGGAGAAAGGACTGGAATTGGAAAAGCACTGAGTCATGGGAAACGGTTGGTTTCAGCAGAGGCACCTGAAGAAGGCCTCTGCCCAAGGCCTTAGATTGAGAGACTTAGGAATAAGGTGTAGGGACAAGAAAGGCAAACACTGTGCTGAAATGACTGGGAAATAAACCATTTCACAGCTTCCTCCAGCTAAACTGTGAGCTGCTGGGCCACCATCATCTGCACCTGTGGACTGGGAGTGATGGTGCCCAGAGAACAACAAAAATGCCAGCTTTGTAATTTCTAGGTCCAAAACATGCCACTGGATATACAACAGGACATACCAGCAAAGGAATGCAGAAGCAGGGAGAGAAACCTGCTGTGGCCACCTGAGCCTGTGGCCACCTGAGCCTACTGTGGCCACCTGAACCTGCTGTGGTCACCTGAGCCTACTGTGGCCACCTGAACCTACTGTGGCCACCTGAGCCTACTGTGGCCACCTGAACCTCCTGTGGCCACCTGAACCTGCTGTGGCCACCTGAGCCTACTGTGGCCACCTGAACCTACTGTGGCCACCTGAGCCTACTGTGGCCACCTGAGCCTACTGTGGCCACCTGAACCTCCTGTGGCCACCTGAGCCTACTGTGGCCACCTGAACCTACTGTGGCCACCTGAGCCTACTGTGGCCACCTGAGCCTACTGTGGCCACCTGAACCTACTGTGGCCACCTGAGCCTACTGTGGCCACCTGAGCCTGTTGTGGCCACCTGAGCCTGCTGTGGGGTGGAGCCAGGGGTGTGAGAGCACGACAAGCCAGGGGCCTGAGTCCTAGGATGCAACTCCCCTCACAGACTGCAGTGCCCTGGCTCTACCACGCCTGGTGTGGGAAGGGCAGCTCCTCTTGCGAGGACAGCCAGGGAAAGCCTTCATAATCACTCACGGTCAGGCATGAAAAATCACCCCTAGATTTTCAGTCAGGAGCCAGAATCCTCAGTCCAGCTCCATCACTGGGGCTAGTCACACAGAAACAATTTTCCTATATGACAAGCAAAGTATAAGGAGCCTCAGCTAAGACTCTTGGGCTCCCAAGTTCTGTTTCTTTCTCTCTCTGTTTCTCTCTCCTTCTCTCTCTCTCTCTTTCTCTCTTTCCCTCTGTCTCTCTTTCTTTCTCCAGTTCTTTCCTGACAGAATCTTGCTCTGTCACCAGGCTGGAGTGCAATGGCGTGATCTCAGCTCATTCAACCTCCACCTCCCGGGTTCAAGTGATTCTCCTGCCTCAGCCTCCTGAGTAGCTAGGACTACAGATGCATGCCACCATGCCCAGCTAATTTTTGTATTTTTAGTAGACATGGGGTTTCACTGTGTTGGCCAAGATGGTCTCGATCTCTTGACCTTGTGATCCACCCATCTTGGCCTCCCAAAGTACTAGGATTACAAGCATAAGCCACCACACCAAGCCTAGTTCTGTTTTTTTCTGTGCACATAAATAGTTCCTGATTCAAGAGGGAAAAATAGGTCCAATATGGTCCCACAGAGAGAGGCCAGCTGGAACCCACACCCGCCTTCTGCCATCTCCTTATTCTGTGGCATCCTCTGACTATAATGTATTTTCCTTAATTTTTTAGTGAAATTGAATCCTTTTCCTTCGATAAATTGAAAGTGACTAAGCACTCTCATTAAGGTCCTCTGTATCTTCTTCAGCAATATCCAGCTGCCACCGTTAGCGCACACAGGCCAGGAAAGTCTCCCTTCCATCCCTGCCCCAATCACCAGATTCCCTCCCTGGGAGAAACAAGTGTTATAAAGGCGATGGAAGTGTCCTTCAACAGATATTTCATCCACACTTGAGGTAATGTATATAAATATTTCTTCCTATTTCACACAAATAGGATCATTTTGTACAAACTGTTCTGTTTGTTGTTTTAGTTAAGAAGTTATCTTTTAGAGTTTTAATTTTACTAAAACTTATTTAATACAAAGTTACAGGTTCTTTCTTTTATACAGAAGCTGTGTTTTTCAAATATGATCATTCTTGGTCCCATTTCTGTAACTTTTATTATATGTCTATATAATGTGTAAAAGCTTAAGCCATAATACTGACATTCCAATAAAGTTACATCACATTGTTGTTGCTGCTGTTTTAAATAAAACCAGAGCCCCAGTAGGGTTAGAAAATTGTTCAATCCCAATCACGTTTGGCAAGAGGAGGTTCCTTCCTTTCCCTGCATTGTCTGAGAACCCTAGAGGATTATAGATGTGAAGGTGGTGGGAGGCTTTGCCCTGTGTCCACGGCGGTGGGCATCGTGCTGCGAACATAGTTGTCAGCAGTACCAGGCATCCCACCTTCTTTGATCCCTGAGCACTCAGCCTTCCAACAGCAGTTCCTTCACCAGTGATGAGAATTGAGAGCCACGGGCTTCCCCAAACTCATTCAACCCCATAAGCAAGAGTGCTGCATGCAAGAGGGACATGGTACCATTATTTTTAAAAACCATTATTATTTTTACCACTCTTTGTACAAAAATACCAAAAGTCAGGTTTGTTTATCTCTGTACCTCTCTTTTCAAAGGGTCTTGTCACTTCACCTTCTACAGCCCTGGAGCCTTCCCCTTTCTTGGACCATCCTTGCTAATGCCCTCAGTGGGCATCAAACATGAAGCTGTTTCCTAACTTGCCTTCCACACTGCACAGTCCTCCCATCATGGGTCTGAAGTCTCCAGAAGTTATTCAATAACATGGAAGCTTAGGCTGTTCTGTTATTTCCAGTATCCCAAAGGAAACCAGCAAGAAGCCATTTTTCTATACGTCCTATTAAGTTAGAAGCTTCAGGTGGTAGAATCATCATAAATCCAGGCTAAGCCTTGGACATCAGTCATGCTTCACACTGTGTCTCCCTTCTGCTGACTCTATTGTGCTGTGTTTCAAAGGTTCTGAATAGATTGTTCCACAGTCTCTGGAGCTGAAAAGAATTAAAACATGAACTCCTGAGGTGTCAGGTTTTGATTTTCTTTCTTCGCAGCATCTAGCTGCCCTGGAGTATTAAAGATTCTTGCCCTCTCACAACCCCCTCAAGAAGCAGCCAGAATGACAAAGTCGTTCAGCAATTTCCTCAAACTTTATAAGGATTTGTCTGAAATGGGGAAAACATATCACCTATGAAAAAAGTTATTTCTATTTTTGACAAGGACTTTTCCAATTTTATTTTAAATTTATAACACTATTTCTGTATTGTTTTAAATTAACTTTAGCAGAACGTGATTGTAGTAGTTTGAATAATGAACCCCAGGCTAAAAGTTCATAATCCCTGCATCCCATCAAGACTGCCTTATATGTCAAAGACTTTGCAAATATGTCAACAGTCTTCACACCAGAAGATGATCCTGGATTATCCAGTTGAGGTTTAAGTGTAATCACAGGTATCCTTACCTGTCAGGTAAATTTCCCTCAGAGGGAGATTTGATCACACATAAAGAGAAATGTAAAAATAGAACAGAGAGATTTTTATATGCTGGCCTCAAAGACTGAAGTGATGTGGCTGTAAGCCAAAGAATGCCATGACCACCTGAAGCTGGAAGGACCTAGAAACAGACCATCCCCCACAGCAGGGGTCCCCAAACCCTGGGCCATGAACCTGTACCAGTTCTTGGCCTGTTAGGAACCGGGCTGCACAGCAGCAGGTGAGTGGTGGGTGAGTGAGTGAAGCTTTATCTGTATTTATGGATGGTCCCCATTGTGGCATTACTGCCTGAGATCTACTTCCCATCAGATCAACAGCAGCATTAGATTCTCACAGGAGCACAAACTCTATTGTGAACTGTGCAGGCAAGGGATCTAGGTTACATGCTCCTTATGAGAATCTAATGCCTGATGATCTGTCACTATCTCCCATGGCCCCCAGATGGGACTGTCTAGTTGCAGGAAAACAAGCTCAGGGCTCCCACTGATTCTACATTTTAATGAGTTATAATTATTTCATTATTTATTACACCGCAAAAATAATAGAAATAAAGTGCACAATAAATGTAATGTGCTTGAATCATCCTGAAACCACCCGCACCCCAAGCACTCGTCCCTGGGAAAAATTGTCTTCCCCAAAACCAGTCCCTGGTGCCAAAAAAAGGTAGGGGACTGCTGCCCTAGAGCCTCCAGAGGGAGTCTAGCCCTTCTGATACTTTGATTTTGGCTCAGTGATGCTGATTTTGTGCTTCCATTCTCCACATATGTGAGAAAACAAAACTCTTTGTTTTAAGCCACCAAGTTTGTGATAATTTCTTATAGCAAACAAATGAAACTAATAAAATAATAAAGTACCATTTTAAAATGAGAAATGCTTCAAAATGTAGTCTTTTTCCCAGCTGTGGTGGCTCATGCCTGTAATCCCAGCACTTTGGGAGGCCGAGGCAGGTGAATCACCTGAGGTCAGGAGTTTGAGACCAGCCTGGACAACATGCTGAAACCCCATATCTATGAAAAATACAAAAATTAGTTGAGCATATGGCAGGTGCCTGTAATCCCAGCTACTTGGGAGGCTGAGGCAAGAGAATTGCTTGAGCCTGGGAGTCAGATGTTGCAGTGGCAGAGATCATGCCATTGTACTCCACTCCAGCCTGGGCAACAAGAGCAAATCTCTGTCTCAAAAACAAAGAAACGAACAAAATGTAGTATTTTGAAGATGCAAAGTTAAAGACAAGGAGAAAAAAACCTATAGCTAGAGAAAAATTCGTTTTTCAATATTCCAGCTCTTTTTTTTCCCTGTGTCCCAGAGAAGCTTTCCCATATTAGGAACTAACACTTGTTGAGTGCTTACTCCGTGCTAGGTCCCATACGACTTGCTTAGTATACATTTATTAAGCAATGTAAATGTAGTATATATTTACTAATTTACAACAACACTGTCAGGCACACAATTATGTTCATTTTGCTTGGAAGAAAACAAGCTTTGAGTGAAGTAAATGCATTGCCCTGGTCACATGGCTGTTGGTGGCATTTCCTAAAAACCATTGTAGGGAATTGGTATCAAAACATATACTATTATACTGTTAAAGGAAAATATCTTGGCTCCTCAAAATCAGTAACCTAAAAGGAGAATCCTAGCTGGGAAAGAATTCAAACCTGCTTTCCATTGTATTCCAAGTCGCCCTTCTGCTCGCTGAGACAAATGGCATGTCTGATTGCCTCCCATGAAAAGGCTAATAAGAAACACAAACATTTGTCCTCAGCTCCCTGTGGACTGGAAGCCTTCTTCCTGCTTTGTGTTGTCTTGCTTTTGCTTTGAGTTGTCCCACTTTTCCAGACTGAACCCATGTGCACTTTGCATGTGTTGATTGATGTCTCCTGTCTCCCTAAAATGTATAAAACCACACTGTGCTCTGACCACCTTGAGCACCCGTTGTCAGGACCTCCTGAGGCTGTGTCATGGGCATACATCTTCAGCCGTGGCAAAATAAACTTTCTAAATTAACTGAGACCTGTCTCAGATTTTTGGGGTTTACATTTTGGTAACTATGAAGGGATTCTGAGTGGAGATGCTGTTGACCTTCGACAAAATGCCTATTGGCGCTTGGTATCAGCATGAGCTAACTTTATGGCTCAAACCAATAGGACAACTTGCTGAAGTCTGGGAGCATCCCTTCCAGAGAATCCCTGATCTCCCCAAATTTGGTCATGTATTTTGCTATACAACCCCTTTTTCTTTTTCTTTTTCTTTTCTTAAAACAAATAATAATTTCAACTTTTATTTTAGATTCAGGGGGTAAATGCGCAGTTTTGTTATATGGGTCTATTGTGTGACACTGAGGTGTGAGGTATTAATGATCCCATCACCCAAGTACTGAACATAGTACCCAATAGGGAGTTTTTCAGCCCTTCTCCCCCTCCCCTTTTCCCCTCCCAGTAGACTTCAATGTCTGTCGTTCCCATCTTTATGTCCATAATATTTAGCTCCCACTTATAAGTGAGAACACACAGTATTTGGTTTTCTGTTCCTGCATGAATTTGCTTAAGATAACGGCCTCCAGTTACATCGATGTTGCAGCCAAGGACATGACTTCATTCCTTTTCATGGCTGTGTAGTATCCCACGGTGTCTATGTACCACATTTTCTTTCTTTCTTTTTTTAATTTTGAATGCTTATTTCGTGACATAGTCTACTTTATTTAGTTCTCAATTCATTCATTGCCTTCAATACAGACCCCTGAGAAAAGGACTGCTGATTCTTGAATAGATCACTTCGGGTAGGGAGCACATGATGTATTTCTCTGACTGCTCCACCCCCAACTCTCAGGGAAAGATAATTGTCCTACCAATCTTCATATGGGAACTCCTTCTTCTTTTGAAGTTTTACTTGCTTCCAACCAGGAAGGCACGATTTCCTGTTTTCATGATGATGGAAGGCAGGTGACTCCTTTGTGAAGTTTGAGCTTGCTCCCAGCAGGAAAGATCCATCTGAGTTTTTTCCTGCTTCTAGGATGGTAGAAAGCAGTCTTCAGCCTGAGACCCATTCCTAGATAAGTAGCTGAATTGGTGTTTTGTCTTGGCTAACACTTAACAATCAGGTGGTCTTAATTTCTCTTTACCAGTAGAGTACTCAGCCATCACAGTGTTGGAGTTTTTGTTGTTCTTGCTGTTTGTTTTGTCTCTCTCCCGTCAGATTTGACCAACACTACCTGCCTTGTCAGATCTGAGTGAGAATTTCAAATTAGGGGTAGCAAAGCCTCTCTAATCTGGCCAAAATTTTTCACAGCTGCCAAAGAAGAAAGAAAAAGAAAAAATATCCAAAAAATGATGTGCTTAATTTCTATGTTTGCTACCTGTATTAAAAAAAAAAAAAGTTATTTCATTTACTTCTTTTCCACCCAATACCTCCTTCTCCCTTTGCCATTTGCAGTACCAAAAAAAAAAATCTAGAGAAGGTATCTAATGACTTGAGCCTCTTTAAGGAATTCACGAGGATCAAGAGATCAAGACCATCCTGGTCAACAAAGTGAAACCCCGTCTGTACTAAAAATACAAAAATTAGCTGGGCATGGTGGTGCGCACCTGTAGTCCCAGCTACTCGGGAGGCTGAGGCAGGAGAATTGCTTGAACCCAGAAGTCAGAGGTTGTGGTGAGCCGAGATCGTGCCATTGCACTCCAGTCTGGGTAACAACAGCAAAACTCCATCTCAAAAAAAAAAAAAAGACTTGAAGAATCAAACCAGATTTCTTATGGAAAGAAAAAAATTACAAATATGTGGCTTTTTCAAGGTAATGTATCTTGCTAAAGTAACACTATTTAAAAATATAGTGGAGGTTTTTTTTTGACAAACTACTAGATGGTTTGAAAACTTAACTTGAAAAATAAATTGAGATGAATAACCAAGAACATTTTGTAAAATTTCAATAATTAAGAATTTTCACAGATAATGCAAATATTAAAATTTTACCATAAGTGATAATTTATTATTGGTCTTTGAATAGACAAAAAAAAATGAGACAGAAAGTTCAAAGTGCACCCAAATACATATAACAATTTAACTGCTAATAAAGTCGTCAAATGGGTATTTTAAAAAGATCAATTATATAATAAATAATCCTAGAACAATAGTACATATTGGCTCACAACCAGTTACACACGTTAGTCTTCTTATTACTCAAATATGCCAAGCTTTTTATACATACATTTGCTTTTGCTTTTTCAGAATGCTATGCCAATGCACATGGCTGCTTCATTCTTTTCCTTTTTTTTGTTTTTGAGACAGGGTTTCACTCTGTTGCCCTGGCTAAGAGCAGTGGCACGGTCACGGCTCACTCTAGCCTCCACCTCCCAGGCTCAAGCAGCCACCTTTCTACTTCAGCCTCCCAAGTACCTGGGACTATAGGCATGTGCCACCATGCCTGGGTAATTTTTTATTTTTTGTAGAGATGGGGATCTTGCTGTGTTGCCCAGACTAGTCTCAAAGTCCTGGATGCAAGCAATCTACCTACTTTGCCCTCCCAAAGTGCTGGAATTACAGGTGTGAGCCACCAAACCTGGCCATGACTACCTCATTCTTAATTCAACTCAAACGTCAACTTTTCAGCAATTCTCGTGACTGTTCAATTCCCCCATACCCCATAGGTTCAATTCCCCATAGGGGTATGGGGGAATTGAACAGTAATAAACTAATGTTGTAGAGAAAGGACAATTTTTAAACAATTTCTAAAATCTCAAAATTTTATGTCAAACATCCTAACAATTAAGAAAAGATAACTGAAACACACAAACACAGGAAATGAGTTATAGGTTTAAATTTATAATTAAAAATTATTAGCTTCATGGTAGAAGAATTGTGAAAGGGAAAAGGATAATCCACAAAGGAGTAGATACAAATATCTATAAAAATATAGACGGAATTAGATAACTAATAAAAGAAATGCATATTAGTCTACTACTGTCTTTGCCAAGTTGACAATAACTATAAATTATTTTTATCAATTGTAGCAAATGAAATGGACAAATATTTTACACATATATTACCTGTGCCTGATTAGTTTCCTATTGCTTATTGGGGAAAAAATTCTGTTCATCCTTCCACCACGTGTTTATTAAACATTTAAGTCTCAGAAGCACCACTTAGATGATGGAAATTTAATAATGAAACTGAAAGTGTCCCTGCACTAAACTATAGCCTACATTATATGCTGAATACATTATACAGTGAGGCTGAGGCTAAATCGATGAACATCAGTCAATGAGAAAATATGTGTCCAGAGTAGTAAAATATTGAGAAATGACAGGAAGGTGATGAGAGCAGCTACCTCAGAATGGATAGCGGATAGCAGCCTCTCTGAAGCGGCATTTAGGCTAAAGCTGAATGAAGAAATTGGCTGAGAGTGCAGCTTTGGAAATATCAAAGTAAGAACCTTCCGCTCAGAGACTGCTGATGGGGTGCATACATTATGGAAAAGCTTCGTGTATTAAGAACAAGAAAGCAAATGTGCATGATAGGTTGATTGATACTTAATGAAGCCATAGAGCTTATGCAGAATCCAGGTCAGGTAAGGCTATCTACCCTAGGAAAAGTATATTAGATACTAGATGAAATGAGATGAAATTGGGAGGTTTTTAAGCAGGAGAATAACATACTTAATTTTTGCTTTTTAAAAGATTACTGTGACTGCACAGTTGTGAACAGGAAAGATACACAGGGATAATGAAATCAGCACAGCCAAGCAGGAGGATGCTGTAGAAATTCAAGGAGGTTACCATGACTTGTATTATTAGGGTGGTGCGAGGGGAAGTGTATAAAAGTAGATGCATTTTCAGCATTGCTCTGAAGGCAGTTGAGTGGGTGTAGTGATCGATTTATGGGGAAAGGAAGAAGCACTAAGAAAATATCTAGATTCTTGGCTCAAGAATTCCCCAGACAAGAAAAGGATGGACCATCTGACTGGAGAATGAGCAGGTGGGCAGAGACCCCACCAGATGCTAGTGTGAGAAATGTCTGTGGTGTGTGGACCAGGCTAGAAGTTGCTGCATTTCATCTCCTGCCAGTGTGGACAGGTCGGGGTCTTCTTCCCCTGTGATGCTCCTATCTAAGCCTAACAGATGAAGCTATCGCTCCAGGGAGAAAGAGGATAGGGAAATCTGTTGCTCCCCAAATTGATGTGTACCCTAAATTGATAAAAGCTACATTTTCTAACATGAGGCAAATGGAAACTTGAAGCAGAAACTGTACTACACAGACAGTTCAGTTTATGTTTTTAAAATGTCACGCTGTGTATGTACTTAGGGGAATATGTTCCTGCTAAAATCCATTTATTACATGTTTCCTCTGTGCGTTGAACCATAGTAGCATATTTACATGTGTTAGTCACTTAGTCCTTACAAAAACAATTCAAGATTATCCTCATTTTTCAGATGAGATTAATGAGTCTCAGAGGGGTTATGAGATTTGTCTGAGGTTACTCAGTGTGACGTGAGAGGAACAGGATCAAAATTCCGTCAGGATTGGATCGAAAGTCCAGAGATTTTTGCATCTGTGGCAAACCTCCACGAACAGTCTCTCATCACACCATCTCTTACTGAGGAAGTGACTCAACCTGAATCAATGGAAACTGGTTATTTTCTTCCGTATTATCCATGGGGCTAAGGAACATTCCATTTCTAAAGCTAGGTGCTTTCTGGTAAGCAATTATGCTCTTTTCCTGCAGAAGAGGAAAGAGAAATGATTGTACTTATAGGGATTGTAAAACTTAGAGCAACGCAACTTATGGTGCTGTTCTTCCTCCCCACTCTCTTCTCCTTTCCCATTTTTGGTCTTGATGACAACCTTGCCTTTTAGTTGATTGAATATAGTGAAGAAATCAGACAGAAAACTCCACAAGCAGCTGCCACTGTGTCGACTTGCCCACATGCACTTGAACCCAGAATTCACTTTTTTCTGTTTGAGAAGTAATGTTTGGCTAAGGAAAGAGAAGACACTGCCCAGCCTCTGATTTGGACTGACTGGTGTGAGTATGTGTGTGTGTGGTTGATATATGTGTTTGCATGTGTGTGTGTGTGTGTGTGTGTGTGGTAGATAGTATGTTTATGTGTGGTGTGTGGTATAAATGTGTGTGTGGGTGTGGCATGTGCTGCTGTGTGGGGAGAGGAAGGGAGTGATTGACTACGTGAGAGCTCATTTGAGGTGAGTCATCATGAGGTTAAAGTGATCCCAGTCACTATGATGGAACACACTATTCTAGTAGAGTTTGGCTGCACAATTGCATGGAGTGTAGACAGAGAGTTATATCTAACCAGGGCTAGGGGTGAGTCAAGCAGGATGGGAAGAAAGGGAGGCAAGGAGCTGAGTAGGAATTCAAAGTCTTGATTATAAAACTTGACTCTGCCTCACATGTCTACCCCATGTCCAATATGACCCCCTTCCAGATCTTCCCTTCTCCCTCTTGCTCAGTTCACCGTAGACCCATTGGCCTCCAGGCCTGTTCCCAGCTCAGGGCTTTTGCACTCATTCTTCCGTTTGCCTGGTATCTCTCTGGCCCCCTCCTTGTACTTTTCTTTCTTCAAGTTGTCACACAACTGTTACACGCTGCTGAGGCCTTTCCTGGCCACTTTATAGAAAATCCACTCCACCTGGCATCCCATGTGTCTGAGTTATTCTTCCTGTTAGCCTCATCACCTCAGTATCAATTTACCTTACTTGACTTATTTATCTTGTTAATTGTTTATGTTGAATGTAAGCTCAATCAGAGTATTGATATTCGTCTTTCATTGACCTAGTTCTTTACACTCGTTTCCCTTCCATATTCCATCTTTGGTCTACATGGCTACTTAATAAAGCAATGATATTTGTTGAGGAAATGAACAAATAAATTAATGGACAGATGGATGGAATTTTAGCTGAGTGAGAAGTAAGACATGATAGGGACGAAGGAAGGTGAAACAGTGAAAGGCTTAATGACCTGTAGCATCCACTGTGGAGCTAAGAATTGTTGACATCGAGGTATCAGAGGGATAGAATGAGGAAAAACAGAGGGGATGATCATAGTATGGGACGAAGCTCTAGGCAATGACAGGGTTTCTAGGGTATAGTCATGGGAATAAGATACTGGGGCGTGAAAAGGATTAGCTTCTTAAAAGAGAGGAGGCCAAAAAGGACATATTGCATGACTACTGAAATCACCTAGAACAGGCTTGGATTTGGAAGACTGACAGGGAGACAGGAACTAAATCTTCCGAGAATCAGGGGAGTGATCTTGGTTTAAAAGGGATTGCTATAAGGAGGTAAGGTGCCCAGTAAGCCTCATAACGTAAGGTTATGAGCTTCAAGAAAGAGAAAGAATATGGTTTGGA
This sequence comes from Callithrix jacchus, assembly GCF_049354715.1. Classification (NCBI taxonomy): domain Eukaryota; kingdom Metazoa; phylum Chordata; class Mammalia; order Primates; family Cebidae; genus Callithrix; species Callithrix jacchus. Next base: position 150,115,333 of record NC_133507.1, read on the forward strand.
AGTGACCCTGTGAAGCAAAAAGAAAAGGTAGAGAAAAAGCGCCATGGCTTAGAGGACTGTGGAGAAAAGCTAAGCCTGCCATGCCGACTGTGGACTTCTCTCCAGCAGGGGAGTTGTTTTTTCCCCCACCATATAGAGAAATTTATAACAGAGGTAATATAGAGATGGAAAAGAACTGAGAAAAACAAAAAGAGTTCAACAGAAAGCCCCAAACCCTACCGTATTTCAGGCCTTAGTTATGACTTAATTTTTAAATTAAAAAAATGTTTTGTGTATTTTCCACATATCCAATAATAAACACATATTACTTTTTAGTCAAAAGATGACCCACAAAACATGTTTAAATTACCACTGAGAGTACAACCATATATACTAAAAAAAAAAAAAAAAATTACCATTGAGGCTTTACATCAAAGCATCCTTGTTGATCTTCAGCAAATGCAAATTGTTCAGGGGTTTGAGACTCCACCTTCTGCCCCATCCAGGCTCTGCTGCAGCATTTCCAGACACCCAGGGCCTTGCTATTCTTTTCAACACCGTTTTCATGTGTACTTGCCTCAATTTGATTATGTTGAGAACCTGATGGGCCTTTCTGGAGAGCTGTCACAAGGCCACAACACTGTCTTGTGTCACCGTACTGCCCTGTGATACCATGCTGACCAGCAACGTTTTCATACTGAAATCCAAGGCCATTATCAACTGTTACCTAAAGTCACTAACTCTAGTAACAACTTCTAATCCCCTTCGATTACAGACATTTTGGTGTATCGCCCTCCTTCACCCTGACTCCATTATTACCACCAGACTAAATATATTAGAAGTTTAGTTGAGCGCTACTATTAATTAACACACTTCAAGGTCTGGTCCCTGCATTTCAAACTAAGGGACATACAAATTCAGCAATTAAGCCTACAATTAAATAGAGATACTGAGTTAACAAGTATAACAGATATTCAGTGTTTTATAATTAAAATAATTTTTAAAATACATTTTTTTTATTCTACCATCAAACTAATTGAAACGATTCACCTTCATTAGGGCATAAACTTAATATTGGATATAGACTTTTGTTTTCCTGTCCATTAACTTAAACAATAACAAAAACATTTAGCATGCACAGCACAGAATGTAGGCGATCAAGGTAATCAAAATTATCATTAACTGGCAGGATAAACTTGTCCTTTCTCCTTTTAGCTTCCAGCAGCCCTAAACATATTGTGCAATTTGAAGTCTGTAAAAGGGACAAACATGTTGACTACACTGTGCCTGGTGGAAAGAATTTAAAAGCCAATTTTTTCACTTGCTTTCTACCCAAAATAGCATCTTCAAATTTTAATTTTAAAATGTTGTGCTTGAGCTTTTTATCTGCTTTAAATTTGTTTTTCTGCTTAAAATAAGGTATGGATGTTTTCATAAAAATAATGACAGTGTTTTGATTCAACCAGAAAGGAACATAATCTGTAAAAATCTGTCTTCAGAAAAACAACTTCTTCCCTTTGGATGGTTCCAATGTAGGTAGTTGTTTTGCGCAGCTCCGTGACAGCCAGGTTACTCATCCCTCTTCTCTCCCCACCTGCTTGATAATGGAATGGTCTGATTGTTTGTAAAGAGTTATTGATGTATAACTGATATATAAGAAGTTGCATATATTCTATGTATTCTGTTTAATGAGTTTGGATATAAGCACGCACCTAGGAAACCATCACCACAACCATGTTCCTGAACATATTTATCACCTCCAACAATTCCCTTGTGTTCTTTTATGTGTGTTTCTTGTTTTTGTTGTTTGGTTGACTTGGCAGGGGTTGTTATTGCTGTCTGTGTGGGGTAAGAACACAAACATGAATTCATGTGAACTGAGATTTATTATTAAAAGTAAACTAAAGAATCTTTAAAAGTCTAAGACCAGAAAGGACACTGAACACCCAGTGGATCAAGTACATGGCCTTCCTGAGCAAGAGAGAAAACAACCCAGCAATGACAACACAAGATGGCAACTTCCAGGGACGGGGTTATATTTTATCCACAGCAGCACGAGAAAGAGTTCCTGGGCATTTCTTGCTTTTTAAGGCTGCTCTTAAGAGGAACAGCCAGCCTCTGTACCCAGCAGATGAACTCCTGGGAGTGTGGAAATGAAGTGACCATAATCTGCCTAAATCAGGAGAGTGTGTGGCTCACTGTGGGGGGAATACAGGGAAGTGTGACCTGGAGGGAGAAGCCAGGACAGGCTAAGAATTCCTGCTGCTTCTCAGAAATGCATTCTTTAGAGAGTCTGGTGAACTCTGCAGAGATTGTAAGTACAGGCACTTGCTCTCCAAGCTTTCACACATACATTAAGTTCCTTAACAAGGGAACCTTTGAGGAATTCATTGGTAATACCCTTTATGTGTTACTCTACATTTATCAGCCAATACGAAAGATTAATTCTCTCTCCTCCTTCACAAAATTAGACAAGCCGTTGAGTCCTGGGTGACTCAAAATTCTCGTAGGATCTGGCATGGGCTTGGAGGATGATTGCCAGGGAAATAGTCCTCTGAGCCTCTGAGATGTCCAGGAAGTCAGGACTTTCTCAAAAAGGGTAGGAAGCTGGGAAGAGAAAGCAGTCCATTTGTGCTGTTACATCAAAATACCTTAGAGTGGGTAATTTATAAGTGTGAGAAATGTATTGCTCATAGTTCTGGAGACTGGGAAGTCTAAGATAAAAGCACCAGCAGATTCAGTGTCTTGTGAGTTCATTCCTCCTAGATGGCACCTTCTGTGCATGATCACACGGTGGAAAGGGCTGGGACGCTGCTTCAGAGTTCTTTTATGAGGACACTAACCTCATTTACAAGGGCTCCACCTTCATGACCTGGTCACTTCTCAAAGATCCTATCTCTTAATACCAATACATTAGGTATTTAATTTCAACATATATACTTTGGGGGTACAAAAACATTTAGACCACAGCAGAGATGGAGGGCTGCATTTTTTGCAGCAGCAGAAAAGACTGTTGAAAGAACAGCAGAGGGGCAAGTATACAGAGAACAGTTTCTTACAGCTACTGATCAGGACAACCTTCATGTTCTCCTCAGCTTGACTATATCCCAGAGGGGCTTCTCCCTACTTCTAGGAACCCACCCTCTCTCTCACCTGCCCTTACATTATCCAGTTGCCCTAACCCCAGAGGTCTCTCCCTCCCTTTTCTTAGAGCATTTACTTTAGGCACTTGCCATTGTAAACTCCTTTTCTGCCCCTTTGAGATGTAAATTTTTAAAAAACTTTTGCCAGTTTTGCAACCCAGGATGGTCTTTCTGAAACATCTTGGAGCCATCCTTTTTAAATATAATAATCAAGATTGATGATGCCCTTAACTCGCAGTCTCTGGAGAGGGAAGTGATTAGATCATGGATTATGTGAATGGTTTAGTATCATCCTCTTGGTGCTGTCCTCACTATAGTGAATGAGTTCTCATGAGATCTGGCTGTTTAGAAGCGTAGGATACCTCCTTTTCTCTCTTTCTCCAGTTTTCTTCATGTGAGATGCTTGCTCACTTTTTGCCTTCTGCTATGATTAGAAGCTTCCTGAGGCTTCCCCAGAAGCCAAGCGGATGCCAGCACCATGCTTCCTGTACAGCTAGCATAAGTAATTATGAACCCGTTAAACCTCTTTTCTTTATTAATTACTCTGTCTCAGGTATTGCTTTATAGCTATGCAAGAATGATCTAACACTTAAGGTGGGAGCCTAACTTTATCAGGAGTCGTGCTCCAAATTGTAAGACTACTACTTGTCACGAAGGTAGGAAAAAGTTTGCTTTTTTAAGGTAAAGCCAATTAACAAACACAGATGATCTAAGACCGCACCCCCACTCTAGCTGCTAGAATCTCCCCTATCCTTTGTTTCAGGTGAACTAAGCATCTAGACCTGGTTTGTGCTTTCTCCCCTATTTCCCGCAATGGTAAGGAATAACATCAAGTTTTGTTTGCTCATCCTCCCAGTGAGGTTTTCCTTTAACAATAAACACATGAGGCTAAATCCTCTTATGTGACTTATGTGGAGAGAAAGGTGAATCCCTAAAGAACAAAGGATAGCAGGATTCTCTTTAATCTTGGCAAATTGTGATTTCTGTTTACGTAGAAGAATGAAGGAAGGTGGCCATTCTTGCGATTATTATGAAGCAAATTGTAATCTCTACATATATGTTTTGTCTCTGCATATACATGTAGTGAAGACATCAAAAAACAAAAACTAAGAAAAAATTTGACAAAGCAGATTGGCAAATGTAAGGGTTTTTAAAAAAATGTTGCTTCATTTTTTAAAAAACTTCAAAAGAAAACTTCATTTTCAGTGGTTAATATTCTTTTGAACTTTAGCAAAGTTGGTAATATGAGTATAAATAGATTAGCGCAAAGCTTACTACCAAAAAAGCAGACTGAACATACAATTGGGTCTTCCATAATCCTATATGAGTATCTACTCATTCTGTAGTCTGTACATTTTATGGGAAGTAAATTCTAAGAGCTGACATAGAGAAGTCTGCACGATGAGGGGTTTAATATGGGTATTGAAGAAGCATCATGCTGAGTCACTGTGGGGAAATCTGTTTTCAGAAACTGAGTCCAAAAGGAGCATAAATTGTCTCTGTGTTGTTGACAGGCAGAACCAAGCTCTGAGAAACAACTGCAGAGATAAAGGCAGAGTCAAAGCCAGAACATAGGCAAAGGAGAGAACCCTCAGATTCTAAAAAGCACCTTTTGGTGTGATAAAGGAATGAGAATAAGAAATTAGAAGAACACAGAAAGGAAACAAATGTTTATTAACCTTGGGCAACAAAGATTTGAACCAAAGTTTAAACTATTGTATTAACAAGATCTGTGACAGGTGATACGACACCTGGATACAAATGCATCACAGATTGTAAAGCAGACTTGGGTCAAGAACTGTGTGTGAAGTCCGAAAGAGAAACGGTAGGACCAGAGGTAAGAGGAATCCAGAAAAGAAGAATAGAGAACTGGTTTGTTTTGCCTCTGTAGATATCGCCAGGAAGTCACTAGGAAGGAATTAATATGTACATATTCATGAGGTTGCATGTGAAAATATCTCATGGCAGTTCTACAGTAAAATTAACCTTCGATCTCTTTTTATGTAGTTAGTTTCAACTTATTATTTAGTTGTTCTCTTAAAGACTTTCTCAAAATGAAAAAGAAATAGAAATCTTCATACTCTACAGATAGGAATATTCATTTCTGTAGCCATTTTAAAGTAATATAATACTATTTAATTTATTAACTGTGTCTATAGCCTGGATGTTTACTGTAGAAACACTTTCACACAGATTTATTAAGACATATGTACGAGGAAGATGATCATAGGCAAGAGGCCATTACCTACCTACCAATAAAGGATAGTTGAAGGCTGATGTGATATCTCAGTTTTTGTCTTCTTAGTTAGAATTTAAACAAGAGATGCATAGCAAAGGAAGTACAGTTGTTGTTTTTTTTTAGGGTATTTTATTGCAAAATAAAAAGAGTATTTTATTGCAAGAAAATAGAGTAATTTGTTGCAAAAGAAAAAAGAATATTTTAGAAGTTAGGTACAGAATGGACAGTACACCTTGCGAAAGAAAGAGAGGATTCAGGGCTGGCTGCTTGTAGGGATGAGACAGCAAAGACAGGCGCAAGGGAGCCTCCCTTTATGGGAGTCGTACATGGCTATTCATAAGGAGGTGGGAAGATGTTACTCGTCAGCTGGGTGCATGTGCACAGTAGTTGCACATGCTTGTTACTCGTCAGCTGGGTGCACGTGCACAGTAGTTGCACATGCTTGTTTATATGTCACATGTCTCATTGGCATCTTAAATCTCTACCCAGGGTTGTGTTCTTTACTATTAAAATGAACAAAAGGTCAATTTGAGGACAGGTAAAACCAAAGTGTGCATGCTCTCTAAAGGGGACAGTCCCTACTGAAGATACCTTTGCTTGGATGTGCTCAATTACAATGTGAATGCTGAGGTACATTGTGTTGATTGTACAGTTGCTGTGTCCCAAGAACACGGTCACTTCCTTGATTACCTATCCTGCCTCAAGATAAATTGGTAAGACATGATGTATGATGGAATAATACATGGAGTGAGAAAATATTAATTTGAGCTTCACAAAACAATGTAGACTGATCTCTCAAATATGGTCAGTTTTTTTGGTTTTTTTTTGAGACAGAGTTTCGCTCTTGTTACCCAGGCTGGAATGCAATGGCACGATCTCGGCTCACCACAACCTCTGCCTCCTGGGTTCAGGCAATTCTCCTGCCTCAGCCTCCTGAGTAGCTGGGATTACAGGCATGCGCCACTATGCCCAGCTAATTTTTTGTATTTTTAGTAGAGATGGGGTTTCACCATGTTGACCAGGATGGTCTCGATCTCTTGACCTCATAATCCACCCGCTTCGGCCTCCCAAAGTGCTGGGATTACAGGCTTGAGCCACCGTGCTCGGCCTGGTCAGTTTTTAAATGTATAAACACATACATAATAATAAAATGTATAAATACATATATAATAATAAATGTGTAAAACATTTAAATATATAAACACATACATAATATTAAAATGATATTTGCAGATTGACACATATGTAAAGGGTGTGTTGATAGGATGCATATTAAATAAATATATTAAGAAAGATTTATGGAATAGGAAAGGAGTGGTAAAATAAAAAATAAAATAAAATAAAGTAATAGCAGAGATAACTCTTTTGGAGACAAATACTAACATAAACTATATGACTTAAGTCACTGAATTAAATTGACTAAGAATTTTTAAAATGATTCTGAAAAATCTTGAGCTGCTGTGAGGGCAGTTGACAGTTTATCTTTGTGAAGGGAAGAGTTAACACCCCCCTATACACTCTCCTCAAAAAAAAAAAAAAAAATTCATGTTGATACAGTTTGAAAATGTATCCCTATCCAAATCTCTTGTTGAAATGTAATCCCCAATGCTAGAGGAGGTGCCTGGTGGGAAGTGATTGAATCATGGACAAATTTCCTTCTTGGTACCGTGTCATTATGGTAAGTGAGTTCTCCAGAGCTCTGATTGTTTAAGTGTGTAGCTCCTCCCCCACTCTCTGTTTCTTGCTCCTGCTCCACCCACCAAGAAGACCCTGCTTCTTCTTTGCCTTCTGCCATGACTGTAAGTTTCTTGATTTCTCCCCTGAAGCCAAGCAGATGGCCAGCATCATGTTTCCAGGGGAACCATGAGTCAATTCCATCTCTTTTCTTCTTCTTTCTTTATTTTTTCTTTTCTTTTTCTCTTTTTTTCTTGGGGGTGGGGTGGTTGTTTGAGACACAGTCTCACTCTGTCACCAGGCTAGAGTGCAGTAGTGTGATCTCTGCTCACTGCAACCTTTGCCTCCTGGGTGCAAGCGATTCTCCTGCATCAGCCTCCCGAGTAGCTGGGACTACAGGCGTGCACCATCATGCCTAGCTAATTTTTATATTTTTAGTAGAGACAGGGTTTCAACAAGTTGGCCAGGATGGTCTTGATCTCTTGACCTTGTGATTTGACTGCCTTGGCCTACCAAAGTGCTGGGATTATAGGCATGAGCCACCATGCCCAGACTCAATCTCTTTTCTTTATAAATTACCCAGTGCTTCTTTACAGCACTGAGAGAACGGACTGATACACACATCCTATTTACTTGACCCTGTCCATATGTCATGTTACATGGCAAAGGGAAATTAAGGTTACAGGTGTAACTAAGGCTGAATAATCAGCTGAATTTTAGGATAAAGAGATTATCCTGGATTATCCCTTGGGTCCAATGTAATCACAAGTGTCTTTAAAAGATAGAAAAGTCAGTGTCAGAGTGATGCAGTATGAGAAAGACTTGACTGGTCATTGCCGTCGTTGAGGTGAAGGAGAGCCATAAACCAAGGAGTGCCGGTGGACTCTAGGAACCCGGAAAAGGTGAGAAAATATATTCTCCCCAAGAGTCTCCATTAGAATCATACAGTCCTGCCAACACCTTGAGTTTAGCACAGTAAGACTCAAGACTTCTGGCCTCCAGAATTATAAATTTGTGTTTTAAAGCCACTAATTTATGATGATTTGATATAGCACCAGAGGAAACTAATACCTCCATTTTTGCAAATGTGTGTGTGTGTGTGTGTGTGGAAACACACATTTCCAAACTGACATGCTATAATTTACATTGTTCCCAATACTCGGTAAACTAAAAAATGCTATCAGTACTTCCACAGCGATATGAAAATGTGCAAATGTAAAGACAGCCCTAGAAGCTGTATTTTAACTTATTTTAGTTTTTTTTGAGACAGGATCTTGCTATGTCACCCAGGTTGGCCCATGCCTGCCTAATTTTTAAAAATTATTCTTTATAGAGATGAGGTCTCACTATGTTGCTTAGTCCAGTCTTGATCTCCTGGGAACAAGCGATCCTCCTACCTCAGCTTCCCAAAGTACTGGGAGTACAGTCAGAAGTCACCATGTTAAGGCCAAAAAGTAGTATTTTAAACAGACCATATGATATTCCACACCCCCTACTTACCATAGACGAAATGTAAATTTCCATAAAAATTTGAAAAGTACCCAATACATAATTTAAAATCTAAACCATTTTAACTAATTGAATTTATTAAGAAGAAATTAATTATTAATTTAATTATTAAGAAGAAAGGTGTGTGATATTTTGAAGACCTCTAAACTGCCCTTTGTTGGTCTATAGATTTTTTACATTTGTCGATGAGAGTGAGTGAATAGAAGTGACTTTAAATGACAGTCTAGTTATTTCTAAGGAAGCACATGAAACATTTATGCTCCATTGGTATGCATCTGGTTAAGACATGGCACTTTGAAATAGTAATAGACTAAAAATTCAAGCATGCTACCTTTTCATATCTTTCCATGCTATACTTATTGAGAACCCATAGACCAGCCATCAAATATCTAACACTAAACATCAAAACTATTCTGAGCAGCAGGATGCATCAAACTCTTCTTTATTACTGAAGAGAGCACAGTTGAAATAACCCTGGAATGGCAGCAGACACCAAACTTGTCATGTCAAACTTGAGCGCTGGTTAAAGTCCTTTACTTATCTTTAAAGGAATCTTTTAATATCTTTCTTGAAGCTTTTTAAAATTGTTTTAAACATGAAAAAAAGAAGACGGCCAAGTGTGGTGGCTCACGCCTATAATCCCAGCACTTTGGGAGGCCGAGGCGGGTGGATCACGAGGTCAAGAGATCGAGACCATCCTGGTCAACAAGGTGAAACCCCATCTCTACTAAAAATACAAAACATTAGCTGGGCGTGGTGGCGCGTGCCTGTAATCCCAGCTACTCAGGAGGCTGAGGCAGGAGAATTGCCTGAACCCAGGAGGCGGAGGTTGTGGGGAGCCGAGATCGCGCCATTGCACTCCAGCCTGGGTGACAAGAGCGAAACTCCGTCTCAAAAAAACAAAAAAAAAAAAAAAAAAGAAAAGAAAAGAAAAGAAAAAAAGAAGAAAGAAAAGGAAGATGATAGATACTGTCAGAGCCCAGAGTCCAGGATTACCTGCTGAAAATCTATCTGATGGGATCCAGAGCTGTAAGGAAATTCCATAGAAAACAGAAAAAGGAGGAAAACTCTGGCTTCTCTTCTTTGACCCTCATATCTTCTTCAAATGTGTCTCATTGGCTGGACTTACCTAGAAATCAGAGGACAAGGAAGCCTGGAAAATATATGTCTTTAAGACACAGATGAGAGCAGGGGAATGATAGAGAATGAATTTGAGAGAAAACAGAAAGATGACACATGCCTAGCTGTGTCACAAAATACATGAGAAGGGAACCTGCCACTTCTCCCTCCATGTAGGGATGACAGCATTTGACAGAGGTAAGGCAATGTTTATACCTCATTTTATTTCCGCTGACTATGACCACATTCACAGAGACTCATTGGTGTAGATGGGGTAGTAACTGTAATTACTCATTTGGATTTGCTTGTGTAGATATAATATTTTACCTAAACAATACAACTAGATTTGAATCACATCTTTTAGTCACTTTTCACACACATGATCAAAACCCCCACTACACTCTAACTCATCTTGTGTTTTATATGAAGAACACTGCTGTTTATTATTAGATTTTTGCCTTGGTTTCATAAATTATTCATAATTCATCGACATATATTTTCAGTCAAGTTTAAAGGGAAAATCTGTAAGTCAGAGTGTGAGATGGAGGGAGCTTATTGCTTATAATCTAGTCACATCTTTTCACATAGTGATGCAAGGAATTCAACTTTGGGTAATTCCAAATTATTTTTAAAACCAAGGCTCTAAAATAACAAAATACCAGAGGCACTGCTTAAGTTAGTGAAATTATTGTTCATATGTAAATTGTTTCAGTTTTCATTACAAAGCTAACGGTGATGGATTTTAGGCGTAGCATCAATAAGTAGAATTTTAGGAGCAAAAAATAAGACAGAGAACATTTTTGCTTTTTAGTTGGAAGATTCAAATGGGAAGTGATAAATAATGTTGAGTGTCTTTGTGCATGGCACTTGTTAACTTTCTTCCTGATGATTGGCTTCTTACTCTCTTGTGGCCGCTGTGAACCATCATGGACGTTATTAACATCAAATACTTTCAGTCGTGTCTATAGTAGTGAGATGAATTAGTGAGACTTCCCTTTCTGAGATACTGTTAAGACTCCATCCGAGTGGTGTTGTCTCTTCCTGCAATAAATTGTAGCTTGGCTTCATTAACAGGCTGCCTGTTGATCTTTTAAGAAATTCACCACTAACTAGCTGAATCTGCAGGCCCATGATTTAGGCTGCTGTCAAATAAATGCCTAATCTCTAAAAGTTGTGACTATATTATATAACATAAAGAATAATATTTTGAAGATGTAATTAAGGTTAAAGACCTTAAAATAAGGAGATCCGTCCAGGCGTGGTGGCTCATGCCTGTAATCCCAGCACATTGGGAGGCCAAGGTGGGCAGATCACTCAAGTTCAGGAATTCGAGACCAGCCTGGTCAACATGGTGAAACTCCATCTCAAAAAAACCAAACAAACAAAAAACAAAAATAAGTATATCATTCTGGATTATACCGATGGAACCACTAAATCCCAGGTGCCCTTAAAAGCAGAGAAATTCCTCTGGCTGGGGTCAGAGAGATATAGCAGGAAAATTTGGAGAGAGGATGCATAAGAAGGATTCTATATAATACAATGTTATGGCTCTTAGATGTAGGGATCCACCTACAAATGTCAGATAGAGTCCTGGAGCTCATGGCACACTTGAAAAGAAAAGTGACAGCCTTCAGGGGCAAAACTATATTCTGATAACTAGCAAGAAAATGAAACCTCAGTCCTACACCTATTAAGAACAGAATTTGATCAACAAGAGCTTCCAGTAAGGATCACATTCCACATTCCAGCTGCATCTTCTACCACGCCTGTGTTTTGTAATTTTTTCGAAGCGCTCCAGGCCCTATCATTAAAGTGCTTGCTAGAATGCCCCACTTCCCACCCTGAGAAAGGCCCCCTCATCTTTAAGACATCCTCATGGATTTTACGTTCACTGTCTTTGTTTTAAGATTCTCTCATACTGCTTTGATCATATTCCTGTATCCCATGGTCAACTAGGTGTACATTAGTGAATAGCACAGATACTGTGCAGGTTTTCCTGTGAAGAAGATGGATAGGATGCTGATAAAGAATAAGGAGATGAAGAAATAGAGCCACTCCAATAGGCACATGGGATTTTCTAGTCAAATATACTGTATTTCTTTATATGTGTATCTCTCTAACAAGCCATTCAACTCATGGAAAGAAAACAATATGTTAAGAGCCATTTGATGAAGGAAATTATCCTCAACGTAGCCTCGGTATCCTCACATATCCTGTGTTGACTGTGGCTGACACAGGAATTATGGATGGCTTTGTGGACCAGGCCAATTCAGGCAAGAGTTAGAAAACTAAAGAATCAGAAATTCAGGGGGAAAAAAAAAATCCACCTTTCCTGAGAAACAAGTTATACAGCTGATTATGTAGCCAAGGGTATCATTAACTGAGGAGCTACCCATTTTAACAAGGAAGTCAGATCTCAAAGGGATGCTTGCTGACATTAGGACAGAGCAACAATGGGAGAAACAGAAAGGATCAAAAGAAAATTAAAAGTTCAAAAAGGGAAAATGAATATACATTTATTTTACTGAATACTCTTGGAGAAAACACATAGCTGTGTATATCTAGGTTTCCCCCAAAACATGCTTGCAACTGTGGCAAACAAAAACTGGCTTAGATGAATGGCTTCAGCAGGATCCACTTGTAGTAAGCCTGTTGCTTGATGATATTTTGCTGATAAACCTGTTTATATGGACCTTTTGTGTCTGACAGAAACTATTTAATATTTTTATTATAGTTTCCTTTTTACTTTCCCCAATCATTCCCCTTTAATTGTGTGTAGAAAGATTAATGATTAACCTTTTTAGATATACTTATATTTTCTGCATATTTTCAATGCAATTAAAAATGTTCAAAAGTGAGGAGATATAAAAGCTCTTGAAAAATTTATGTGAAACTGTTAAATTCTCACGGGAGTTCAAATATACTATCTCCACTACTTCAATGATTCATTGCTTCACTTAGTTTAATCTTAGCTTTTTAAAGCTTTTCCCTAACGTTGCAAATTATTTGTTTTAACTTCAGTTGGAATTTGTCGGTCCTCATTTTTGTTTCCCTCTTCATATTGTTCAACAGTTCCTTCCATTGGCTTCTGAGATATTAATCTCTTCCCATTTCATTCCTGACCCTTTAACCATAAGTTTTCTTGCTAAAGCTTGTTGCTTTCTTGCTATCTTATTTTCAAATGTACGCCTTTCCTTGGGCTCAGTTCTAGCTGCATTTCTCAATTCCTCCCATATTCCAGCTTGAGAATGGGGACCCTCTTTGGTAATGGTATTTAAATAAAACAGTAGATTACTTATGCCAACAAGACTTTGTGGTTTGCCCAGAAAAAAATAATAGATGCTTTATACAGTTTATTTATACAATAAATACAAATGAATTTATTGAAGATTGTACTGTTCACCTGTACAAACAACTTGTTTATCAATCACAGTGAGAATCACTTCAAAGTCCTTACTTCTCTGTGCCCAGCAGTCTTAAACTATTATATCACAAAGTTGACTCATTCCTGATCAGTTCCTCTGCTTTAAAAGATCTGCCTTAAGTCGCTGGAACTCAGCCCAGGAACTGCTATAAATATTGCAGCACTTCTGACTTCCCTTTCTGAGATATGTTAAGACTCCATCAGGGTGGTATTGTCTCCCTTTCTGAGATATGTTAAGACTCCATCAGGCTGGTGTTGTCTCCCTTTCTGAGATATGTTAAGACTCCATCAGGCTGGTGTTGTCTCCCTTTCTGAGATATGTTAAGACTCCATCAGGCTGGTGTTGTCTCCCTTTCTGAGATATGTTAAGACTCCATCAGGCTGGTGTTGTCTCCCTTTCTGAGATATGTTAAGACTCCATCAGGCTGGTGTTGTCTCCCTTTCTGAGATATGTTAAGACTCCATCAGGCTGGTGTTGTCTCCCTTTCTGAGATATGTTAAGACTCCATCAGGCTGGTGTTGTCTCCCTTTCTGAGATATGTTAAGACTCCATCAGGCTGGTGTTGTCTCCCTTTCTGAGATATGTTAAGACTCCATCAGGCTGGTGTTGTCTCCCTTTCTGAGATATGTTAAGACTCCATCAGGCTGGTGTTGTCTCCCTTTCTGAGATATGTTAAGACTCCATCAGGCTGGTGTTGTCTCCCTTTCTGAGATATGTTAAGACTCCATCAGGGTGGTGTTGTCTCCCTTTCTGAGATATGTTAAGACTCCATCAGGGTGGTGTTGTCTCCCTTTCTGAGATATGTTAAGACTCCATCAGGCTGGTGTTGTCTCCCTTTCTGAGATATGTTAAGACTCCATCAGGCTGGTGTTGTCTCCCTTTCTGAGATATGTTAAGACTCCATCAGGGTGGTGTTGTCTCCCTTTCTGAGATATGTTAAGACTCCATCAGGCTGGTGTTGTCTCCCTTTCTGAGATATGTTAAGACTCCATCAGGGTGGTGTTGTCTCCCTTTCTGAGATATGTTAAGACTCCATCAGGCTGGTATTGTCTCTTCCTGCAATAAAGTGTAGCTTTGCTTACTAACAGGCTGCATGTTAATCTTTTAAGAAGATCACCACTCACTAGAGGAATCTCCAGGCCCATGATTTAGGCTGCTGTCACTTTGTTGGTTTTCATGTATTATATATGTTTGTATATCTATGTCCAAGATGTATCTCTAGTCTGTCTCCTTACCATTTTCAAAACCACTTTCAAACAAACCACCATCACCTCTCACCTAAACTACTACCCAATCTATTGTCCCTAATAAATCCATTCAGTATTTTAAACTTAAAAAAAAAAAACCTTATTTTCATTTTTATTTGAGACAGGGTCTTGCTTTGTCACTCAGGCTGGAGTGCAGTGGCACAATCATGGCTCACTGCAGACTTGACCTTCTGGGCCTAGGCAATCCTCCTGCCTTAGCCTCTCAAAGAGCTGGGACTACAGGTGCATGCTACCACACTCGGCTAATTATTTTTTTTAAGTTACTTGTAGAGAGTCTTCCTATGCTGCCCAGGGTTGTCTCAAATATCTGAGCTCAAGTGATCCTCCTGCCTTGGCCTCCCAAAGTACTAGGATGAAGATATTAATCTTGATTGATGATTAAGTTAATAATGATTTTTAAGAGTAAGAGATATTTATCTCTAGTTCAACAACTCAGTTTCTAGTAAGTAATTTTTTAAATTCATCAAATGTAAGTAAAAACACATTTTTAAAATTTAGCCTGTATGATCACACTTTAAATAGAAGTATTTTATCTATACACATAAATATGTCTATTCTATCGTGTATCGGTCTATGCATAGAGGTTGAATGAATACTCATTAAGGTAAATGATGGGTTTTCTGTCCAGTGTGAGAAGTTTTCATGATTACTTAGTATTTCTTGTATGTCTGATTCTTTATCATAATCTTATATATATATTTTAGGTAAAGCTTATTACTTTGAAAATTAGCATACACTCACACAAAACAATTTTTAAAGTATAGTTTTATTATGACTGAACTGTGATCCATGAAGAAGACAGATTATTCACATCAAGAAGACTAGAAAAGTTAATCAATTAAAAAGTCTAAGAGCAAAAATAAATTTATTTTTGAATTTAATAAGCCTATGATGACAATAAGCATGATTCTATTGCATACATAAATCTTCCAAACTTTAAAATACTGACCCTTTGGATTCAGTTCCTATTTTTAGGTAGCCTTTGTTTTTGGCATTCCACAGATTGTCTCTAACATATTTTAAAATTGGTTTTCCTTTGTTCCTGGAGAGCCCTTTCTCAAAACTACTTTTCTTCTCCTTTCAGTTAGGATTGCTCCTTTCTGTAGTCTGCTCACTTAACTTTCACCATGTCACCATTCTGAGAGTCCTCCTCACTGATTTCTGGGGCTGGATGAATGGTATGTCTGATCTCATTTCTTTTAACCTGATATATAATATTTTTCAGCAAGTACCTTCCTTGTAAAATGGAAGAACATTTTTCTATGCCCTTGCAGATCAGACAATGTGTCATTATAGAAGCTTATTTTAGCTGAATATTAACTTTTGATTACAAATTGTTTTCTTTGAGAAATTTAAAAGGCACTGCTCAATAGTTTTCTAGCATCCAATATTGTAGGCAAAAAGTGTGAAGACAGTGTGCTTCTCATTTATTTGTAAATGACATGTGTCCCTACCCCAAATCCTAGAAACTTTTAGTATCATTGACTTTACCCTTTGGTATAATAGCAAGTTAAAATTGTGTATCTAGTTAATATACCATTGTAAGTATTATAATTCCAAAAAAAATATTTTTAAACATCAAGAACAAGATAACTCTACAGAAGGCTATTTTCTTCAATAGATAAACTACTAAATAATGAACTAAACAAGAAACACTGTATCTCTTTCCTCTGGCAGATGAAAGTGCATTGAAGATTAAGAGCTGTCTGTTTAAGCACTGGATATCAACATGGTTTGAGCCAGTACTGACCTTAACTACATTAATGCATCAGCATTCCTCAAAAGTGAGGAATAATGACTTTGGACTAACATAAGTAACAATGACTAAAGATCTAAGTTCAAACTATCCAAAAAAATATATAACCTGAGCTACATAGTTAATTTTAAATGTTCTAGTGGAGATATTAAATAAGGTAAAGACAAACAGGTAAAATTAATTTTTATTTAAACAAATATATCCAAAATACTATACTTTAACATTTATGAAAACAAAATTACAGGTGAGATGTTATACTAAGTATGAAAAATTCAGATTGTATTTTATACCTACAGCTCATCTTGATTTGCCCTAGTCACATTTCAACTGCTTGATAGACACGTGTGTTTGTCAGTGCAGATCTAAATAAGGAAATCAATCATAAATTTATTGACTATAATCTCTCTACATTATTTATGGACTAGATAGATAGATATTGTTTCCTCTGAAGTTTTACTTTGTAGTAAAAATAATAAAAAAGAGAAATAAAAGGGAGGAGGAGGAAGAGCTGCTTGGAAGGAGGAGGAGAAGCATCCTCCTGTCATTCTTTGCTGTCATTTGCTGTCATTCTTTGCACATCCTGGCTTATGTCTGGTTCCCATTGTTAGTGTTTTTTCTTACAAATTTTCTTACTGGGAGCCTTTGTCTAATGCCATTTGCTAGAACACAGAACCTGGGAGATAACCAATTAACAATTTTATTGAATTCACTTATTTGTGTGTGAGTTAATTTATCAATTGCTAAGAAGGTGGAGATGTAGTCCATGAGTGTTTGACTATACTTTTGCTTTGGGTAAGAGAATATCAGGTTAGGATTGGCTCTAGTATGCTCTTTCATCAAGTTCAGTTTTTATTTAAAAGGCCCCTAATGGGAACCTAGATACAAAAGCTTATTTTAAAAAGTAAATATCTTGGAATCCCCATAGAGCAATGGTTCTCAGGTTGTGGTCCCAAGTCAACCCTAGCAGCATCTCAGGGGATCTTGTTAGAAATGTACATTCTCAGGTTCCACTCCCAACCTTCTGAACCAGGAGCACAGAGGTGAGTGACAGCATCTGTAGTTGAAGCAGCTCTTTAGTTGCACTAATGTTTGAGAGCCACAGTCACGAAGCTCAGGGCACCTGCGCTTTATTATGGTTTTATTTCATTTCATAGCTTATGTTTTAAAGCAGTGGTTATTAATTGTGGCTGCTTGGAAAGTTTCACTGCACAATATGTGACACATTTCCTTTGGTCTCAGAATTAGTGACAGCTTTGTTCTTGACAAAAACTAGCAGTTTTTTTCCATAATGAGAATTTTTCATAATGACTCACAGTTTCACTTTCGCTGCTGAAAATTTCAGAACTAAAGTGAGGTTTATTAAATAACAACCCCTCACAGAATAGAAGGATAAATAAATTAATCTGAACATTAGGCAAATAATTCCTCTACATTGGTAATAAAAGTTGAAGAAAATGTATAACCTATCCAAAAAATGTTCCCCGTTATACTCAAACTCAGCAAATCCTGTAGTTTTATCACTTTATTAAGGTTTAAATATTGGCCCCCTGAAGAGCACTGAACAATGATCTTTTGAATTAACTTGATTTGAAACACTAGGACTCAAAAGATGCGCTGTTTCTTTCCCGTGCTCCTGACCTTGTTTAGTCACGTAGCAGTGGAGGTTATAATTTATACTGTGCTTATCAAAAGGCATCATTTTAATGGATGAAACAGAATGGGTGTCTGCTATTTTTAAAAACATGACTATAAAGGAGTCAAGCACAACAGAAAACACATTAAGCCAAAGCTCTACAAGCTTCATGTAGTTCTGTTCAAGGCCATCAAAAAGACTAGATGAAGAGTAAAGTATAGAAATAGGGAAGAGATTAAAGAAATGTTCCTGTGAATGCTGTATTTATCCTGGTTTCCTAAGGCAAAATTCCATATTCATATTTGGCCGCCAGGGTAAATACCTTTAATTGCAGGGGATTGGGTTGGGGATAGTCAAATGGCTCCCTTCTTATTGTGAATATTATTTTGAAACAGTGGCATAGTCAAACATGACGGCAACTCACAGCTAATGTGGCTCAGAGAGTTTCTTTCACTGAGTTAATGAGAGAACACCAGAATAGGCAACGTTTTTTAATACAACAGTTACCTCAATGCTATAGTGGTCTCTGGGTGGCTGCTAATTGGGTTCCTTCTCCACACCAGTACAGCAGAATTAAGATTTCAGGAATTCTATGGAAAACATAGGGTAGAGGGAATGGAAGACAGGAATGAATCAGTGGAAGCTGATAAATATTTTACATTCTCTTTAACAACCAGTAAAGAACAACATAAATAAACAATGCCTGTAAATGACAGTGTCAATGTCATTTTATACATTGTTTTTTGAAATCAAATGTTAATGCTGTATACTTTCACTTATTCCCTGAATTGTTCAAAGTCTTCCTTCAGTGCAGTTTTGATAAGGTGCTTATACCTGTGTTTTCCTTTGCTGCTGATCAAAGACCTGCCAAGAGAGATTTTGTTCTACCTCTGGCCCTTCTTCCAGGTACTCATTATCCATTTAGTTCTGAGACTGAGAGGTTATATTATTGCATCCAGGGTTATATTCTGGTCCCGGGGATATGATTACCTGAGCTTCAGGAAAGGGTAAAATGCTTGGAAACATTGTGAAAAATACTTGGAAATATTCTATGTAACCTATTTGGCATAGCCAAGAAGGGTGCTCTGATAAAGCATATAATTAAAAAATAGCTAATTTAATTATGAGTGGAATTGGGAGATAGATTGGTACCAACTGTCTCTTTCATCTTAACCATGAAAGAAAGATTAAAAAAAAAAACTGCTAAAACAAGTCCACAGAATCAGTATTTTTTTTTTCTGAAAGTGTATTAGTCCATTCTCACGATGCTATGAAGAAATACCTGAGACTTGGTAATTTCTAGAGAAAAAGATTTAATTGACTCACAGTTCAGCATGGCTGGGGAGTCCTCAGGAAACTTAAAATCATGGTGGAAGGCACCACTTCATAGGGAGGCAGGAGAAAGAATGAGTGCCAGCAGGGAAAATGTCAGACACTTACAAAAGCATCAGATCTCATGAGAACTCACTGTCATGAGAACAGCATGGGGGAAACTGCCTCCATGATTCAATTATCTCCTACTGGGTACTTCCCATGACATGTGGGGATTATGGGGATTACAATTCAAGATGACATTTGGGTGGGGACACAGCCAAACCATATCAGGAGAATTGAGAAGGCTAAACCTATGCATTTAATGAGTAGTTTGGAAAACACTGGACTGAAATAGGAATTACTCTTCCTAAAGAAAGCCTCTCTTTTCAGAGTGAAATGTGTCTTTATTCATGAGTACAATAAACTACCTGGAGTCATTGCATGTACTTATAGGATTTATATGGAGCACCACATTTGAGCATCTGAAGTAGAGCTCCAAACTAGATCTTCTTAGGGAAAATTGTTTTGCTTGCATAGTCCTGTGATCTTTTAGTTCTACATTGCTTTTCTCTCTGTTATCAATTCTCTCTCCCTTGCCCCAGTCCCCTCAGGTATCAAAACTGCCGACTACCAAGGCTGTGCTGTCTGAATTTTTTTAAATTAAGATTTCTATCTTCAGAAACTTTGTGTCTTCCTGTGTCTTTGGTCCACTTTATTTAACCTTTTATTCATTTTTCCAGTTCAAGATCATAAGCAGCAAAATTGCCAGGCTTAGATATCATCAACATTCCATGTCATTATTTATAAAGAGATGCTACATCTCAAACACCTCAGCTGTTTCCTTCAAAACAGTTAATATCTGGCATTTCTGTACTATTTCCTCAATCTCTCTAGTTCTCTGGCTCACCGCCTGCATATGACCTCTCATCCCAAAATTCCCTCCCATCTCTGATTTTCCTGATTTGTAATGGAAGCACATATTCCAAGACTCTAACACCTCGGGGCCATAAGAAGCCAGTCAACTTACCAGACAATCAATATGCATTTATAAACAGAAAATTTACTTTTGTCAATGTAAAATAAAATAAAAACATATTTCCTCAGTGATGTTACCTAGAAAGGAGTTTGACAAAAATGTGCACTTCAGTCTTCAGTATATCTCAACACCACTAAAAGTGAAGACATATTTTCCATAAATAATATATTTAGTTGCTTAAATTTCTGCCACTTTTATAGCACTTGTGATACCTCTGCATACTTCATTGCACATAGTTTCCACAAGAAACCTACGAGATAAATGTTATTTTGGCCTTACAAAAAGAGAACATGAGATTCCAGGGTCCAATTGACTCACCCAGTTTTCTCACAGCTAGTCGTTCCCCAATACAGTGGCAAAAAAAAAAAAAAAAATATGAAGGAGGGCAAGCATTTTGTTCCTAAGGGCTCCCACTTAATTGATTTACAAATGGTTATATTGCTGATAAGCACCTTGATGTCTGAAATGACAGTGTATTCACCTTTCTGTACATAGCAGCATCATAGTGTTCAATGGACTCATGCTTAATTTAATAATACATTAGAATTTCAAAAATAACTCAAAACATACAGTAAAATGAGAAACATTCTTTCAAAAATCATCCTTTGGGTTTTACTTTTCTTCAATTGCACACTAATTACTCTCAAGATTTAAAAAAAGTTTTGGATAATATGTAATATACTTTAAAAAATAACCCTACTGTGGTTGCTAATCTTTTTGATAAAAGATTTCACTCTTGTAAACATGCAAACGATACTGAAAGCCAAGTCCTATTAAGATTTCTGACAAAGGTGGATAATAACATTTAAGGTTAAAAACTAAGAAAGTTGATACAGTAATAAAATGGTTCTTCTTGCATGACTTATTCAAATGTTCTAGGGCAATTTTCCAAGAAAGTTATTAAAATGTTCTGAGCCATGGCAATATGGCCATTTAATTAAGTTTCTAAAATGTTATTTTTAAATGAAGTCTCTCAACATTATTCCTTGAGTGCAATCTGGAAATACAAAAACATGTATTTATGTCCTTTGAACTGGAACTTTAACCCTCAGTTGGAATTTATTGTAACAAAATAAAACTAATGCACACAAAGTTTTATGTACAAGAATGTCAATCATAGCATAGTTTGGACAGTCTAAAATCAGTGATACAACTTAACTGTCTGTGTGGAATATAGTGAAATAAGGAATAAAGTTATAAGATTAACTAATCATATTACAATTCCTAATATAAGAATTTTATTAAAATTGATATTATAATTTAACATTAAGTAAAATCAGAATGTAAATGTATTTATTTAGCACCTAATATAATAATTACTGGATGAGTACAATACATCAAGTAATAGCAACCAAGTTTTAATATCATGGATAATTTAAACTTTTTTATTTTGAAAACTGCAACCATATCAACATGACACAGCCATTAAGGCTAAGAGCAAGATCACCTAGATCAACATGACTTTGTTATTTACTCCGGGAAACCATTACTAAGGAAATACATGACTGTACACCAAGAAATGACGTTAGTGTTTTCTTTAGAAAAAAATCTCTGGGAAGCTATTTATCTGAAACAATAACTTGCTTACCTGGTAAATAGCTCAATTACCAAAGCATAGTTTAGTTTTTAAGATTCCCTTTAGGACCTCACTTCACTAAGACTATCAATCCTAATACATTACATTTCAAACTTTAACCAATCCGGTTTCCCTTCCTGAAACCCACGTTCTAATGCTCTAGAGCTCAGAAGCTCAGATATCAAAGCCCTTTAAGTACCCTCCTGACTTTTCCCTTCTGAGACACAGCTGAGCATTCAGTCTATTCTAAGAAATAGCTTTGTTTTATTAACAGATTGTTCGTTAAAACTTTAGAAAATAAAGAACTGGCATTATTCATCACATTTTATATTAAAGATGTACTGTTTTTATTAGGCAAGGTTTTCATTTTCTGGGCCAGATATTCCTACATATAATGAGTCAAGCTATGTGAACCTTATAATACCCAATGAAAGTATTCATCATTCTCAGCATTTTCATATATTAAGTCATTTGATTCTCACTACTGCCCCATGAGATTAATACTGTTATTATCTTTTTGTGCCTAGAGTCACAGAAATGCCACTCAGCAGAGCCGGGATCAGAGCCCAGGCTGTCAGGCCCCTTAACCGACCATGGTCACCAATAGGTCATGCTACTTCTCATACAGAGACATTAATTTTCTTCTGCAAAGAATCAAAGCAGATTGAGAAGGGTTCAGAGGATGAAGAACATTGCATTCAAGGACTCTACTTGTATTTAAAATATCCATTAAGAATCTAGTGAGGAAAAGTTTTTCTTAGACTTTCTTTTCCTCTTCTGTGGGTAATAGAATCTGAAAAACTACTTCATTTAGTCTTCAGATTTACTTATCTGAAACACTGCCTCAGGTGTTAATCTAAATATTAATATTTCAATTCCAAGTGGAAGATTTCTACAATATAATAAGATGGGAACCCTACTAACAGTATCACCACTTGTGTAGAATGCTTTACTGTGGCTGTTATTTAACAGCTTGGTAAATGTCATAGGCATATTCTACGGTTCAACTCTCACTGTTTCACTCTGAAACAAGATGAAGTTTACACACATACACACACAAAAGCACACACATGAGAGAGGAGCAAACACACACACATGAGAGAGGAGAGACACCTTTCGTCAAGTTTGAGTATATAAACAATTGAGGGTATAAACTAAAACTGTGTGCATGTGCCTGGGTGTACATAAATCCCAATGGCTTTTCAAATGTTGAAGACTAGACAATTATTCAGCCAGGAAAGTGAATGTCATATTTTCAGCTCAAGTCACATTGGTCTACCTTTCTAGCTAAAATAAAGTTTACATATATTATAGCCAAGAATGGGGTTATTAACTTAAACTCAGCCAGTGGCAGAGAAGTTTGCTAGCAAAGTGAGTGTGAGAAACCAGCCCCTTTTTCTAACTAGGATCTTTATAAAATTTTTAAAATCAATTTTTGCAAAAGATATAGTAAGCAAAGGGTGTTAAACTGTGGGTTTTACACATCATTCAGTGTTAGCAGCAACAAAACCACATTTATCTCTAGCTATGAATGTAAAGTCATTCTTATTCCCATTCTTTACTCTAAGCCTTATTGTCTGAAGTCTCCTTAGCTGGATGTGGTTGGGCCACACTGAAATGGGAGAGTTCCCTGATCCCCCTCACGTGACGTGCAATAGGGGTGTGGTTCATCTGTTTGGCTGCCATGTACACTGAAACACCTTAAGAGAGGGTGAGCACACAGACAGGCAAGTGCAGGGGCCAGGATGAGTGCCCCTGGGTGGCAGCCTCCAGGGGTAGGTCCCCAAGTGGGCATGTGTTACAGTGCACTCTCTTAACTTTGCCATCTGCAGGCAGCTTAAGTGTTAACCACCTTAATCCCCTCTTGGTACCCAGGTCCTTGTCCAGCATCCAGGAATAATTGTATCACACAGACTTGAAGAATGAATGAATCAGGTTTTGTTGAGTGGTGGGGGTGGCTCTCAGCAGGATGGATGTGGAGCTAGAAGGGGAATGGAGAAAGTGATCTTCCCCTGGAGTTTGGCCATCCAGTGGCTGATCTCCTTCCCCACCAACCCCAGCTGAACTCTTCTCAGAGTTCAGAGGCTCCTTCTCTTCTATCTGCTGCACCATTCTGCCATTCTTCTGATCTTCTCTTCGTCTTCTCTTTTGCTTCTGGAGCCTGGAGTCTGAGGTTTATGTGGATACAGGATAGGGGGGTGTGGTGGGCCCAAAGGCAACTTTTGGGCATGAAAACGGGAATGTCTCTCCTCATTTAGGGCCATAGGTTTCCAGGCTTAAGGGTAGGGCCTTTGTCAGGAACTGCCCTCTTCAACCCAGTATTTCTTCTGTGTGTATCAACACTGCAGAGCAAACATTTATGGTTCATCAGCATTTTCTCTGGAGAACACCTTACTTGAAATAGCAGCTATTCATAGAAATTATCATCCTCTACCAAAAGCAACTTGTTTCTAGGATTCTACCCTGGAAAGTTAATTCCCACTTCCCAGCATGAAGGATTCAGTGTGATGATTTAAAATTGGGATCTGGCTATATAGCTAATTCTGTGTTGCCCCAGTTAATATTTACTTCCTAACTTCCAACCAACAAAATATCCATGGATATGACCAACAGAGATAACAAAAAAGCACTTGTATATTTACATTCAGACTTTTAAATCCAAAAGTCCAGCTGAATCATATATGTGATAGAGATGTTTAGATTTGAAATTTAACAAAAAAAATTCTTTCTATTAAAGCGGTGTTTATTTTCAGAATGGCTCCCGGATGAATAACATAAATTCCCGGTAAAAGATTTATTTTTGAGCTCAGATTTTAAAAGCCACTTTCTACCAAACTGACTTGCACAGTGTTGACCTTGAAGTAGATGTGATAAACACTGCTCTTTCCGATCCAACTATTATTACAAAATGGCTGAGCACAAGGGAGATCTGAAGGCAATAATATCCATTGGACAATAAACACAGAGGAAGACAGGATGCTTGGGATAAATAGCATGGGAGCTGAAACGGATGTTTGATTTTCTAAATGGTTACATAGTTGGGTAGAGTATATCTTCCTTATCTAATTCTTTCAAAATCATTTTATTTTCCTCAGTAGTATAGCTCTTTATAAAAATAAAGCACAGAGATCATATTTCTTTCTTAAAAAACATGTATCAAAATGTTCAGAATATTCTTGAATTGCTGTTCTTATTTTAAGCCATTAGGTACTTCTCTTATACTGTGAAAATATAGTCTGAATCTTAGCTATCAGTATATCTAACAGTAGAGATGTCATAGACACAATCCAAATTTATACTGTAAAAATATTTATTTAAACTAACATTTAAAAGAGCAAAAAACTGTAAGAAATTGTTGTGAGTCAAATGCCCACACATTTTTCTTTCTAGATGTAGTGGGTTGTCACAGGTATATAAATTAGTTGAAAATAACCCAGAATTATCTGTCTATCCACTTCATAATATGATATAGTCATGCATGTATCTCCAAGTTTCACAAGTAGTAGACAAATTTAAAGTCTGATAATAAACACCCACTATGAGGTTCATCAAAAGTAATCATATTTATTATGTGTGGGGTTGAATAATTTTCAATTATTGAATCGTCATAAAGTTCAATACTCTGTACCTGTAGTGCATATAGATAGTTTTAGTTCACTTGCTCAGAGGAAAAGAAAAATTTCATCCATATTTTTGAGAATGTGGTGACTTTTAAACCCTTTTTAGTTTTTTGACTTTTAGGTTATGTTTCTCTCCAAGCAAGCTATCTTTTGATGAAATAAATGTACTTATTTGTTAATAATTTATTCTGTAATATGTATGTTAAACTTTAAAATACCTTGGAAATATTTTTCTTAATGAAAAATATTTGTTTCATTTCTCCTATCACTTTTGAGTTGGTGATAGGGTTATTCAAAAATGAGTAAATGGTATAAGTTGAGAAATAAGCATAACATAAAAGGCAAAAGCTAAGATGTACAAATAAACAGTTTGGTTACTTCCAATTTTATACACGTGATACTAAAATGGCTATCAAATTCAGGGTTGATCAGCTGTCAGCCAAGGACTGCAGATAGTTAAGCTAGTAACCACACGATCAGGAACATTTAGGCCATTTGGAACACAACCAGACATACTGAGCTAAGTTTAATGACTTGCGTTAGCAATAGTAGGTGACATTTTTCTTCCCTCAGTCTCTTGATCTCTACCACCAACTACAATAGAATTGTATGAGAAAGTTGAGTTTCTGGTGATTTAATGAGGTGTCATTGTACAATTTTTATTCTGCTACAGTGACATTTTTGGAACTTTTTTTGCTTCTCTCAGTCAATAGTCATGCTGACTTTTGTCATTAAGTAACCATTGTGATCTTTGATGGATAGTGATGGGTAATGCTTTCAAGAAGGAAATCATGGTTGTCACATGGTTTGAGTCCAGCCACAGCAATTTTTTAGGTACAGTAATATTGGCTATTGTTTCCTTAAGAATGGTGGAAATTATTAGGGAAGGAGAGGGAATTGCAGCCCAACTGAAGAATAATAAGCCACCTCTTCAATTTTAACCCTAAAATGACGAAAGAAAAAAGCCAATTCATACACTAAGAAATTAGAAAAAACTGAATACCAAATTCATTCAGTTAAAGCAATAGTCAACTTTTGCTTTAACGATCAAATATCAAAATTGAAGTTAATACAGATTCAATTTAGGCTAAATATTTTACTTCAAACCCTCTTTGTCAAGAACACTTGGCATCAACAAAGAGTGAATTTTGTCTTAGTTTCCATTTCTTTTTCTTTTCTCCCCTAAATCTTAGAACTTGTAAAATTCTTAATCTCATGTCAATGGAACACTTTTAAAATTCCTATTTAATCTGTGTCTCTCTTCACCTGTAAACCAGAGACTCTTCATTTTGTGTTCCCAAATTTAAAATCTTAAACCAAACACAGTAAACTGCTTTATAATTATTTTTTATTTGTTGATGTTTGCAAAATATACACTGCCCATAACTATTGGGAAATGTGACATTTATATAGAAGAAAACTCATCTACACTGATAACATAGAATTTAGAGGAATTCAAATTTTTGTTTACCAAATAAAGGATTATTTTTCATTGCATTTTTATCATTCCAATTCACCAGAGTCTAAAAAGGAAGCATTTAATGGGAACTATCTAATTTCTCTGTAGAGAGCTTAAGTCCCCACCCTCCCAGAAATAAAATCTTTTCTCTCGCATTCACTGAGGCATAACATGGGCAGTGCCTATTTCACAAGCATCTTGTGAGGATTGAATGAGAACATGAATATCAAACACTTCATATCAAGTATAGCACAGAGTAGGCAATGGATAAACATCAGCTATAATTATTTAGTAGAAGTTTATGCCTTTCCTTCAAAGAAACTGTGTTTCATAAGATATTTTAGGTGAAGATTAATATACATAAATCCTTCTCTTTTTTGAAATTGCTGAAAATTCATGCAAAGTCACAAAGCAAACCAAGGCAAGCCTTATGCTGCCTCTAAAAAATCATATTTAATAAAAATCATCACCAGCAAGAAACTTGGCATAAGCAAGACTTGATTCCAGCGCTTGTTTTTGCTAGAATGGTTTGTGATTTGGGAAGCCTATTAGCTACAAAAGCCTGTCATATCTCCAAGCAAAGCATATATAGATATTTTATCAAATATTTTGTCAACTGATTTTTAAATTGTTTATTGTGACACATAAAATAGACTGTGAATTCATAATCAAAACAGATTTTTTTTTCTTTCTTCCCAAATGACTACAGGGTTTGGTAACAGCTGACACGTGGCTGACAGCAGCTGATGATGAAACATTTTCTTTCTGGTAAAAGTTTGAGGCTGAAGCCTTTGTTTCTGTGAACTCTAAATTTCAAAACCTCCTTAATACCGAAATCCTTTCTTCCAAAATAAACATTCTCCCTTTGAAACAATATATTGACTTAGGACTAAACTTTTCCAGAATATTGTAAATATCTTCAGTATCTGTTAAGATATGTATTTTTCTTGGATGTGGGGTATGGGTGCATGTGTGTGTGTGTGTGTGTGTGTGTGTGTGTGTGCGTGCGCGCGCGCATGCATGCATATAACCAGCATACTTAGAATGAGTGTTACTAGCCTTAAACATACATGTATTTCAAAATCATTTTTTTCAATATCCTACAAAGGAACAAAATATTTTGTAAACAATTTTGAAGAATGAAGTGTAGATTCACTTGGCATTATTTTAGATCATCACCCACAAATGATTATGTATGTGGCCAAACATTCTGCATTCTGGTTTTCTTGGTTAAAAAAAAAGGATGTTTAGTTTTATTACTACCAAACGCAGTATCAAAGGTATAATTCTAATTCTATTTATTTATTTATGTATTTATTTATTTTTTAAGGCAGAGTGTCACTCTGTAGCCCAGGCTGGAGTGCAGTGGCAAGATCTTGGTTCACTCCGCCTCCCAGGTTCAAATGATTCTCCCACCTCAGCCTCCCAAGGAGCTGGAATTACAGGAGCCCACCACCATACCTAGTTAATTTTTCTATTTTTAGTAAAGATGGGGTTTCACCATGTTGGCCAGGTTGGTCTCAAACTCCTGACCTCAAGTGTTCCACCCACCTCAGCCTCCCAAGTGCTGGGATTACAGGTGGGAGCCACCATGTCCACCCCTTATTCTAATTATTTACCAGATTAACTCATATATATATATATTTTTTTTTTTTTCTCCCTCACCCGGCCACCCCTCTATTTTTTTAACCAAATTTTACCACAAAGTTTATACTAAAAATGGAAGTAACTATCCAACCACTTCAAACTTTTGATTTCCACTTTCTGTTTGTGTGTGGTTATTATTTCACCCTTTCCCCCACCATTTTGGAGGTATGGTTGACAATTCAAATGTATATATGTAAGGTGTCAAAGTTGATCACTTACTATAATATACCTCGTGAAATATTCACCACAATCAAGCTACTTAACATATCTATAACCTCAGGTACTTTGTGTGCGTTTATGTATATACGTGTGTGCGTGTGTGTGTGTGTGTGTGTGTGTGTGGCAATAACATTTAAAGTACACCCTCCTAGCAAAATTGAAATATACAATACAATGTGGTTAACTGTCACCACATTGTTCTATGTTAGAGTTCCAGAATTTATTTATCTTGTATAACTGAAATTTTGTACCCCTCGATTAACATCCAAAAACAAACCCTTTATTTCTGCTCAACACATTCATTGACATATCTAAATAACATTTTCTTCTTTTTTTCTTTATAGTCCTCATCTTATCATCAAATATACACATGGTGAATGAATATGGTGTCTCTCCTCTGATCTTCTCACTGTTGTGATATAATAGTCATCATTTACATTATTAGAATATTATGGTGATTTATGTAAATCATAAATCATGTCATTTATTGTTCATTTTATTTGATCATTTCTGTTTCTCTAATGTTTTTGTTCCCTCTTTCTGACATTTCTTTTAGTCAGTTGCTAGACATATTGGATCCTATAATTATGCTATTATTATTCTGCAACAGCCAATTTACATAGCTTTGGCTTTTTGTTTTACTTTCCGAGGATTTTTATCCCTATTTTGTTCTCTCACTCTCCTTCATACGTGATTTCTGTTGGACTTTTTAGACTGTGCGTGCTCTTTTATAATTTGTTTCAGGTTCACCATTCTACTCATTCAGTAAATACGACTGAGCCACTTGTATGTTTAAACACTCTTATAGTTCCTGAACTACTTCAGTGAAGAAAATGAACAGTAACGATTACCCAATAGAGATTTCATTTTAGAAGGAGAAATGGAGGGCCGGGCGCGGTGGCTCAAGCCTGTAATCCCAGCACTTTGGGAGGCCGAGGCGGGTGGATCACGAGGTCAAGAGATTGAGACCATCCTGGTTAATATGGTGAAACCCCGTCTCTACTAAAAATACAAAAAATTAGCTGGGCATGGTGGCGTGTGCCAGTAATCCCAGCTACTCAGGAGGCTGAGGCAGGAGAATTGCCTGAACCCGGGAGGTGGAGGTTGCGGTGAGCCGAGATCGCACCATTGCACTCCAGCCTGGGTAACAAGAGTGAAACTCCGTCTCAAAAAAAAAAAAAAAAAAAGGAGAAATGGATCAAAAAATAAAAAGAGGAATTTATATATGTAATCTCTAGAGTGGGGGAAGTCTGATATTTTAGTCAAGGTCTTGAGGAAATGCTTCACTGAGAAGGGATAGAATACCAAGGTGAGTCTCCAGGCAAGGAGCTTCTTAGGCAACAGAAAACCAATCCTCTATTGAACTGCAATCTCTTATGGTGACTTAAAATGTAAATATTAAATATATTTTTACTCTTCTAGAAGTCGCATTTTATTCTTAACATTGTTTGCCATTTGCCATTTCTTAGTCTTTTGTGCCTTGCTCATATTTTCCTATATCCTTTTTAATGGTATAAATATATTAAATATATTTATTTTATATGCTTATATTGCTTTACGTCATTGGATATTCTATTACTTTTTACTTTTTAAAATTGCCCCACTCTACCCACTTTTTAAATTTCTCCATTCTCTCCATTGTCTCTCTCTCTCTCTCTCGTTGAAATTCATATTTCTTGGAAATCAATCCATGAGAATTATTTTAATTCAGCTTTGAAGTTTAGCTTTTTATTCTTTGGGCACTTCAGGGTACTACCAGTTCAGGACTACTTTATTCTTTTTTTTTTTTTTTTTGAGATGGAGTTTCGCTCTTGTTACCCAGGCTGGAGTGCAATGGCGCAATCTCGGCTCACCGCAACCTCCGCCTCCTGGGTTCAGGCAATTCTCCTGCCTCAGCCTCCCGAGTAGCTGGGATTACAGGCACGCGCCACCATGCCCAGCTAATTTTTTGTATTTTTAGTAGAGACGGGGTTTCACCATGTTGACCAGGATAGTCTCGATGTCTTGACCTCGTGATCCACCTGCCTCGGCCTCCCAAAGTGCTGGGATTACAGGCTTGAGCCACCGCACCCGGCCCAGGACTACTTTAAATTAAAGGCTTGGCTAAAGTCATTTAGGAGTGCCTCAGAACTGTAAATTTAAGCTGCAATTCAAATCATGAGAAAAAACTTTGGTTACAAATTACAAAGGAAAAAAAAAATCCCTCTAGTCATTCACTGATTGCCAAAGCTCTTAAGAGGTAACTAGTGAGGATTTTTGTGTGGAGTTTTGTTTGTTTGTTTTCTTTCCTGCAGGCCTCTGATAGGTATTTAGAAGACAGAATGATAAGTTTATGGGTAGGTAGGGTGGGGAAAGAGAGGGTTATTTCTAGTTCATTCTTTACCCTGAGGATGTAGCCTAGTATATGTCTCATGTGGACATTTTTTGTGATGCTCATAACTCATGAAGCTATGATTATTGAAGTTCAAATCCATACAGTGTAGCAAATAACCCCAAGGAAAACACTGGTTTCAGTTTTTACTCCCTTCTTGGATTTACTCTGTTCACTTCGATTTTGGCCTTGCTAACTTGCAAGCTCATCAATGCACTTAAAAAATATATATTTGAAAATATTTATTCAGCATTTTAGTTATTTCATTTGAGAGTTTCTTCCTTACTATTGAAAATAAAAGTTGCTCCTTTTTAAATGCATGAACTTATTTCACATTGCAACTTTATATTTTCATAGTATCACATGTACTGTGACATTTTGTCAATGTTCTTATTCATCTTTTAATAAATATACCATCTTTGCTTGATTGAAAATGTCTTTATTTTGCCCTTAGTATTAGATGACAGTCCACTGGATATAATAAAATTGTGTGACTATTTTTGCTCTCAACATTTTGAGATTATTCGTTTATTCGCTTATAGTATGTGTTATGCTGTTCAGAAGCAGGCGGGCAGATAAACTGACCTTCTTAAGTCAGTTTTCTTATTGGTCTGATACATTTTAAGATTGCGTTTTTAGGTTTCATATTTTCAGTCTAGTCATTATGTATCTAATTGTGAATTAGACTTTGCTTTTAACTTCAAGATTCATGTCTTTCTACTATTCTAGAACTTTCAATACATGATCTTTTCTTCTATTACCTTTCCGTCATTCTCTTCCACTCTTTCCTTCTAACACTTGTATTACATAAATGTTGCTTTCCTGGTTCTTAACTTGTTTTCAAATTTTTTTAAATGTTACTTTGCTGTAAATTAGGGTG
The DNA here is from genome assembly GCF_049354715.1 of Callithrix jacchus. Lineage (NCBI taxonomy): Eukaryota > Metazoa > Chordata > Mammalia > Primates > Cebidae > Callithrix > Callithrix jacchus. Next base: position 150,147,200 of record NC_133507.1, read on the forward strand.
ATTAGTGTTAATTTCCAATTCATTAAATTAATTCATTAATTCACTGAGTTCAGTGTAAAACTTTTCTTGTCTTTCTTTTAAAAATGACTGTTTTCTTTTTTTCCCCAAGATCCCCTTGATTAAGTCATACCTCTTCTTGTTTGTAGTAACAGGAATTGTTGCTTCACTTTAATCCCATAAAGCAAACTCCTGTGCCTGCAGCCAACAGCTTTCTCTGGCCAGTGGACCATGCTCAGACCCTATCAGGACAAGCAAAAACTACTCAGGGTTAACCTCCTTGTGAGCAATGCTTGGCAATTAGAGATGAAATATGATGGACATATGCCTCAAACCCTTTGCCTTTCAGGGGGACAACTCTGATGCGTGATCAGCCACCTCCCAGGAGTCCTCAGCAGTATTGGGTGTCAGGTGTGTGCAGTGGTACCTGATCTCTAATGCAACATCCTTTAGCTTCTAGTCCTCCTGCCTTGCTTCCCCAGCCCTGAATGATAATTTCAAGAATACTTTCATCTTCCAAGTAAGCTGCTTTTACTCGATTCTTATGTTAAAATCAGTTTTTGGGAAAATCAAACCACGACACTCTTTCAAATGTTTTCTTTGTTTGTTTTCACTGTCACACTTCCACTTATCTACTTGGCCAGCTGCAAAATATTGTGTTTAAAGTCTTTGTTTAATTCTTGAATTTATAAGATTTTTGAATTTTGTTTACAGGAAACTGCTGTTCCAGTTACAGCTGGAAGGCTTATTTTAGTAGGAGAGATTTTTGTGTCCTTTTGTTGTCTTTTTATCCCCTCTCTGCTCAGGTATTCATTCCTTTCTCTTCATTAGTCTGACATCTTTACAGCGGGGACTCATTAGAGAAAGGTTTGATATTTCTATTTCTGACCCAATATGTTTTGAATTTTGTTTTATATTTTTTATTCTATTTTTTATATCTTCATGACGCCTTCTGGGAGAGTTTCTCAGTGAAGATTTTCAGCTCACCAATTTGTCTTTGTGTCCACTTAAATTGCCATTCCTTGATTGCTGTATCTCAACAGTTATTTTATTCATGTTCAATATTTTCAGTTAGCTCTTCATAACCACCCGGTGCTGTTACTCTTATCTTTTTAAGGGTCTTTGTTGTGCTGGTTTTAAATTGTTGTCCTGGCTATTAGTTTCACTTCCTCTGGTGTAGGATCTTATTTCTTTCACTGTGCCTTTGCTATCTGTATTACTCCATTCTCAAGCTGCTATAAGACCATACCTGAGACTGGGCAATTTATAAAGAAAATAAGTTTAATTGACTCTTAGTTCTGCAAGGTTGAGGAGGCCTCCGGAAACTTACAATTATGGCAAAAGAGGAAGCAAACACGTCTTATTCATATGGTGGCAGGAAGGAGAAGAATGAGTGCCCAGCAAAGTGGGAAGCCCCTTATAAAACCATCAGATCTTGTAAGAATTCAGTATCATGAGACCAGGACGGAGAAAACCGCCCTGATTCAATTATATCCACCTCTTCCCTCCCCTGCTGTGTGGGGATTCTTGGTGGGGACACAGACTTGGGTGGGGATGAGACTTGGGTGGGGGCACAGCCGAATCATATCAATATCTTTTCTCTCTCTTTTGCTCTCTCTGTCTGTCTTTCTCTCTTTCCGTCTCTCTTCCCCTGAACTCGTCTTTATTCCCCTGAAGCTGCCTTCTGCCTGGGTTTGGAGTGGCAGCCTTGAAGGAAAATAAAAACTGAGTCTTTCTGATAATTTGTGGGTCCAGTAGGATGGCGTCCTTGCTGACTTTATGAACTCTGGGATTAAGCATATACAGCTTTTGTTTTCCTGGGTCTCCTCACCACCTCAATCCACTGTCCCAGGAACTGCTCTGCTCTGGGGGTGAGTACCCTCCTGTACCATTGTCTAAGGGGCTTGGAGGAATGCTCAGAATGTTACAGAACTATTATCACCTATTCCTCACCTCAGTTCTGACACAAACTCATGTTCTTCTTGTACTTCTGGACAGCACTGCTGCATTCCAGCCAATAGCACAGTTGCAGCAAAACCTGGGGATCAGAGCCTTAAGATAATGGGTTATTTTGACCAAGAATCTTTTGTGCCCTACTCGTATGCCTAGCCCAGTCCAGCAGCACTTGACGAAGTCCCCACATATAGTGGTAGAGATGACACTTTAGGTGCAGTTCTGTCCTGTCCCACACACATGGAAGCTTCCAGGGGGCACATCACCTGTGTCAGGCCCTATGTGCTTTCGATCTCCCTGCGGTTTTTCACAGTCGTGCTCCAGTTATTGACTTGGACTTCATGTTGAGTCACTCTTGCTTGGCAGAAGGAGCCGAAAATCAAGTTGGATTCATCTTGGGAACTGGAAGCCAAACCCCCACTGAGATAAAAATGCTTAATAAAAAAATCCTGTTGCTTCTTCTCTTGAAAATGATTGGAAATCAAGAATATAAAAGACAGTCCAAACATGAAATTTTATTTAACATTTTTTTAAGTTATCAAAAAAATTATTTCTTAGAATACTTTATTGGATGACAATTGGTTCATTTCTTTGTATTTTAAAAAAATTGTCTCATCTGTTAATAATTTCAGATTAAAGTGATGAATAATTTTTCACATAAAACTCTGAGAAAAAAATGACAGATAATTATAAAAAGCTAAATTTAGTATCAATTATCAAAAATTCATATGCAAAACCTAGAATATAGTAAAAAATACTGGCACTAAATATAATTTTAAAATCATATGATAGTTTAGAAGAAAGAATAAAAATGACTAAATGGCTTTGTTGCCAAAACTTTCTAAATTAAATAAAATTTAGAATTTGAGCTTTTGCAAAGCTATAAATGCTACAATGTATGCAATTTTAACCAAACATGAGATAAGTGAAAGATTAGAATCATGCTCTCCAAACACAGTCATGGCTTTCTTTGGTGTGACCATTCCCAGTTCTTCTAGGGGTTTGATCTTTGATGGGTATGATTGTCTTGGGAGAGGAAAATAAATGTGGGGACCTGAAGTGGTAAATAGGGAAAACGAAAACAATTACTCTGTAGAAGAAGATTGCCTTCTGAATGGCTGGCTTTTCATGTGAGAAGGCATAGAATCTTCCAAATGCCTGAAGTCTAAATTGATCACCTAAGTATTTACATGTTATTACAATTCTGTTCATGCATCAAATCACTTTGGCTGATTTTATATGGTTCTGATATAATCAGCATTTTTTAAATGATATTTACTGGGAAGAACCATCCTTGGGCATGACCAAGTCAGCCCTAGCACGCCCCTCAGTTTGACTACACTCTAGATAGACTTCCTCTTGGCTCTAGGCCTTTAACCTCTTTCTCATCCTGCCCTCTCAGTATCTAGTTGGCCTGAACACCGAGGACGCTTCCTTCCCTTTTCTTAGGGTGTTTACTTTAGAAAACTTATTATAAACTCTTCCTCTGACTTTTTGAAGTGAAAATATTTTTAGAAGCTTCTTACCAGTTTTGGAACCCAGGACTATCTCTCTCAAGGACCCGGAAGCCATCCCCTTGAAAGGTAATCATCCAAGGGGCTAGCATCCCTACTGTCCAGTTGCTGTGAGAAGATAGGAGCCTGATCTAGGTGGCTGTCTTGCTCCAAGTGGTAAAACTACCCCATCATGAAGACAGGAGAAAGTTTCCTTGTCCTTTGAGTGAGGGCAAACAGATAGCTTGTGATTCCCCAAACCCAACTCTTAACAACGCTCTCATCATTTGTTTCCGGGAGCTGAACTCAGACTTCAGGCGTGGCATCTCTCCTCTGCTGCATTAGTCTTAAATGTTTTTTTCTTCCCTGTTTAACTTTGTCCATTTGGCAAACAAATACAAAGAAAAAAAATGCAACTTCTAGAAGGATAAAAATATACTTAATATTTACATTTTTAAGTTATACATGAGATTATCAGTAGTTAGATGTGGTTCAAGAGAAGATGGATTTTCTGTTGTTTAGGGAACTCCTTGCCTGGAGAGCCACATTGCTATTTTTCTTTGACAAAGCAGTATTGTGGGAAAATCAAGTTTAGCTTCTGCATTTCCAAGTGTTGCTTTTGCTATACTTAAAAGTTGGGAATTTGATTGTCAAATGTTTAAAAACTTGCTTTGTTTGAATTCAGAATTAGGGCAAACAATTATAGTGGTTTATTATTTTTTTGTATAGTAAATATGAGACAGACAAGGAGTTAGGACATTCGGAATCCTAGATTCTCCCACATTAAATTATCAGGTGGAAGTTATGTAACCTGTTTGGGCCTCAAATTTCTCATTTATAAAATGAGAAGTTTGTACGAATTCACTTCTGACTATAAGATTATTTGATTATCTTTTTGTCTACAATACTTTTATGATCCTAATTAAGAATCAGGCTCTTTCTCAAATCCCGATACAATCATTAGACCACATGGTATATTTAGCTGGTAACAGATGCATCATAATGTGAAGAAATGTGTGCATTGCACTGAGCCCATACGCCATGAATAACTAATTAACAGTCCTTTAAACAACATTCCTAGATGAATAACAAAATTGGTGCCAAGAAACACAGCTACCTCACCAACACTCCAGCTGTTGATTTTAATCTTAGTTCTACTGCCACCCAATATTTCAATGATTTCCTTTTCTTACTTGAAATTAATCAACATTTATGAAAAACATATGTATCAAATTGTAATTATAGAATAAATGGTTTGACTTCCTAATTTTCCTTCTCTATGTTTTATCTTTATTTTTATATAAAGCTTTCTGAAATGTTTTTCAGTGTCCTTTCATCATCTTCATTTAGTCAAGTAACTATTATGACAGAACAAAATATTTTTCCCCCTAAATTACCACATCATGGTTAAATCATTTATATTTGAAAACATGATGTTTATCAGATCTGTGGAAATTTGAAGTTGGTTTTTCATATTTTTTGGTATTTTCATGTTAGGGCATGCTGACCCATGGAGACCACTTGGCGTGACACTTTTATAATTCCTCCACTCATGGAGGTCGACACCTTTTAAATAAGGGAACAGCATTCTAGAAGAGATTCATTTAGATGTCTCAGATTTATCAAAATCTAGAGCGAGTGAGGATTTTATAAATTATTTGGTTAACAATTATCTTTTATTGATAAGGATATTGGCAGATTTAATTAATTTGTGTTATTTAGTTTGTTCTTTGACCATATAAACTACTCCTTAAAGTTGCTTTGAAGCTACTTTTTTTGGCTACTGTCCAAAGTTCATTATTAGTGCTTTGATCATGAGCGATCGATCCAACATTAGTGGGAACCTTAAGTGGAAAATAAAATCTACTATGCAGAGATCCTGTCAACTTACACTGTCTTGTCTTTTCAAGGGCTTCTGTCCTGCTATCCTTTCTTTCTTTCAAATAAAAATTTTTACTTTTTGACTCTCAGGTCAACAGAATAGGATTAATCATAATCCTTGGTTTGCAATCCAATATCATAATTGTTCACTGAAAAGAGCTATCTTTTAAAAAATACTTCTGCATGTGTAATAATTTAATAAACACCTTAATTTCAAAGCTGGAATTGATAGTATCTCACCCTGTGGTCTTCCTTCCTTCTCATTCCCTGCTCCTTCCTACCCAAGCTAAATACACTGAATATTGTGTGCTTGTCTGCCTCCCTTTCTTTCCTTTCTTTTTCCTTTGTTCTTCCTCTGCTTTTTCATTAGCTAATTTTCTATTTTTTGAGCAGTTTGATTAAGATATAATTTATATGCCACAAAAATTCACCCACTTAAAGTGTACAATTCAATAGTTTTGGCATATTTACAGAGTTGTGCATCTATAACTGCCATCATTTTTAGAACACTTCATTACCCCCCCAAAAAACCTGGACTCCTTCGCTGTCACCTCCTAATCTCTCCATCTCCTCCCCAGTCCCATGCCTCCTAAATTCTAGGAAACCATTAATCTGCTTTCTGTCTCTAGTTTTGCCTCTTCTGGACATTTCATTCAAATGGAATAATACACTGTGTGGTCCTTTGTGTCTAGCTTCCTTCGCTTAGCATAATGTTTTCATGACTTTTCCATATTGTAGCATACGTCGGCACTTCATTCATTTTATGACTAAATTTATCCATCCATCAATTCATGGACATTTGGGTTGTTTGTACTTTCTGGCTATTCAGAATAATGTGGCTATGAATATTTGTGTACAAGATTTTGTATGAAGTTAAATTTCCAATTATCTTTGGTGTGTGTCTAGAAGCAGAACTGTTGGATAATCTGATAACTCCATGTTTAGCACTTGGAGAAACTACCTCACTGTTTTCCTAAGCAACTGCATTATTTCATATTCCCAGCAAACATGTATGATGGTTCTAGTTTCTCTACATTCTTACCATCAGTTATTATTAGAGGTCTTTTTTATGAAAGCCATCCAGTTGACATAACATGTTATCTCATTATGGTTTTGATTTACATTTGCTTGATGACCAATAATGCTGAGTATCTTTCATTTGCTAACTTTTTATTATGACCTATTTTACGCCAGTCCAGTATTTACCTTTACTCACCAAAAAATTTCTCTGGATAAGCATTCCATTAACCTTTATAACTGCTTTTGCCAAATCCAATGGTAGTTCCTTTTGACTCATCTTATGCAATATCCAAGTAGAATTCCACCACTTCAAATACTATTTCTCAAAATGCTTTCTCCTCTGTGTTGCTGGTGTCAATGCTACTTTCTATCATGGTGTTTCTCCTGCCTTATTGTCCATTTCTACTGAGTCTCTCCATTGACTCTGTGGTCTTTATTGACCTGACTTTGTTCTTGTAAATCTCTACGAAATTTTCCCTCTAGATGATATTAACTGTTCAGTGGACTAAAATACTATGTATATACAGATAACACCACAAATTATGTATCCAGCTTGATATAGAAAACGTTACAGTTTACAGCCCTTTCTAAGGTAGCATAATCCCTAATTCTATACTTCCTCAATAGGTCTATACTTCCTCAATAGGTCTATACTTCCTCAATAGGTCTATACTTCCTCAATAGGTCTATACTTCCTTGATAGTTAGTTCTATCTTCCCACCATAATTTTCCAATATCTTTAAATTGCAACATAACTAATTATCTTCCTGGTAAAGCCCCACATTTAGAAATTATTTTTGGTTCCTCTCTCAATTCTCATATCCAGTCAATTACCAAGTCCTGAATACTTACACTCCCCAAATACTTAAGTGCCCCCACTCTTTTCTATCTTAACTCCCACCGCGCCAGTCCAATCAACTCTCACCTAGTCTATTACAACAGATCCTAATGGATCTTCACGTTTCCACTCTCTCTCCTCCCACCCAACCCTTCCAAATCATTCTCCAAGTAGTAGCAAAAATTGTCTTTAAAATAAGAATTCACCCATGTTGCTTGCCTCTCCAGATCTTTTAATGACTTCATAATACATCAAGAAAACAATTAGAACTTCTTGCCATTGTCTAAAAGCTTTTGCATGTTTTGTCCCTTTCCTGCCTCTCCAAAGTCATATTGCTCATCTCATCAGAGCTCACGCTGGGACAACACTGTATTCATTTCACCTGATCAAAGTGGTCAACTAGGTGTTTCTTTAGGCTTTTGAGTGTGCTGTTGTCTTCTCCTGTGTCTTCATCTGCTAAGTTGTGTTCACTCTTCAGGCTCAAGGTAAACGTCATCTTTTCAGAGAGGCCTGACCACCCCTATATAAAGCGGGACTCTCTGTTTTACTCTCTGTCTGCACTCTGATTTTTTCCCATAGCATTTGCTATAATGTACAGATGATGTAATTTATTTTTCATGTATTTATTTGCCCTCTCTTGCCATCTTCCTGGTAAGAATGTAAGTTATATTATGATAGGGATTATGTGTTTCCTATTTAGTGTTGTATTTCTGCTGTCAACACAGAGCTTGGCATTTAGAGGTTTTATTGAATGTATAAGATTTATTTTAAGGTAAGAAGGGAGAGAAATATGAAGGGAGGTAGGGAAAGAGGGAGGGAAGACTGGGAGGGAGGAAGGAATAGCTGCTGCATTTTATTTATGAGGTCACAATTTTCTTTGTATTATTTTGTAACTGGAGGAGTTTTTAAATTCCCTTTGTTGGAAAGAAATCCTGCATGCTTAGAGTCCAAAATGAAAATGTAACATCCCATTAAGCAGAAATATGAACTACTCTTTATGCCACATTATTAACCATCCCTGTGGCAACAGTATGTGGTACATTTCCGTTTTACCAATCCACACCTAATACAAAGTAGGTTAAGACAACTAAAACAAAAGAAGTATATCTGCATCTGGAATGAAAAGCACTAAGTTTCAGCCCTGGTTCTGCCATGCATTCGCTCTATAACCTGGGACAAACCATCTAATCTCTTTCTATCCAAACACCTTGACAGAAAATGAAAATAACATGTCTTTCCTATCTACTTTCAAGAAAGTGGTGAAAATGATATGAGGTAATACACAAAAGGCTTTTATAAACTTGAAGTACTGTTTTAAAGATTACACAATTTTTGCAGGTTCGGGTTAATTTTTTTGTTGTTTTTTACTTTTAGTTCAGTTCTGTACCTATAAGACATGCTTAATATGGACTTTTCAATGCACTGTGTAGGGAAGTCAGGTAGTGCATAATGCTACATCAACTCACATCTTGTGTTCTTTATTTCAACTAGTGGTTTCCATCTCTGTTTATCACTGTAATCATAGTATCGGCATATAATCACAACAAGACTCTACTTCCTTCATATAGTACCTAATAGTATGAACATATGTCATATTAAAAGTATTCTATAAAGTATAAAATATAATTATTAACCTATCAACCACAGAAATTTACCTTGTTAAAATTAAAACAGAAAACGTTTAAATAATGACCAAGAGATCTAAGCAACGAGTTCCTTGTTTAATGAAATACAATTTGGAATTCAAATAAAAAGATACAAGCAAATAGTATGTTTCTCTTTAACTTCTATGACAACAATGAGAACTCTGCACTTATTAAACAGACCATTAGGAACATATACACATATCATGGATTCAAGATAACACCATGGTATTCCCCAGGGTAAACTGAGATTTATGTCATGAGCTAGTTAATTTCCTTGACACAGCCATCTCAAACCAAACTTTTATGTTGACATATTAACCTTTTAAATGGCTTTCTAACTGTACGACAAATCCAGTCAGGCTACACCCATGCCCTGCTGCCCTTCTTCATAAACAAGCCATTTAGGTAAAGTAAAAAGCAACATTCTGTTTAGGCATGATGGGATGGATTGGACTTCTCAAAACTTGCTTTACAAACATGCAAACATGTTAATCAATATTCAACATATATGTTCAGAAGAGGGTTTTTTTGCTACCACACATTAAGTTAAATTATACCTAAATTGCCCATTTGGGTATAAATTTTGTCATTTTCATCAAGGGTATCTCAGGTATATTTCTCTTTTTCACATGCAATTGTAATAATTCAAACACTAAGACAATAATTTTTCAGGACTGATTGACTGTAAACTGGAACATGACTTTTCTCTTTGGAAATATAATTATTTTGCTAAAACAGGCTCAAAAGTCTTCTGCACAGTGAAATGACCTCAAGTCTCCATTCCCTGTGCAGGCAGCACACAGGAGCCTAAATCTGGTGGAGTCAAAGTTTCAGCAGCTACTGAGTAAAACATAAATGCACTGTGATGTTGTATTAAAAGTGATTAATATGAAATACTCTTGGCCAGGTGCAGTGGCTTATACCTGTAATACCAGCATTTTGGGAAGCCAAGGCCGGCAGATCAGGAGGTCAGGAGATCAAGACAAACCTGGCCAACATGGTGAAACCCTGTTTCTACTTAAAAATACAAAAATTAGCTGGGCATGGTGGGTGTGCCTGTAATCCAGTTAGTCAGGAGGCCGAGGCAGAAGAATTGCTTGAACCTGGGAGGCAGAGGTTGTAGTGAACAGAGACTGCCACACTGAACTCCAGCCTGGTAACAGAGTGAGACTCCATCTCAAAAACAAACAAACAAAAAAACTCGTCTATCCTAGGTGCAGTGTAACACATAGATTCAGAAATATAAGAGTTTATAGTCTTCAAATCAGCGTACCTAGGGTTTCCTTGCTCCACCATTCACGTTGGGAAAATTAGTAAGTTCTCTATGCTTTCTTTTCCTCATTTGTAGGAGAGGAGTAATGGTAAAAATTACCTCACAAGATATTTGGGCATTAAATATGAGATAATACATGCAAAGTGCATGGTACAGAACTGAGCAAGCAATTAACTTTACCATTGAATCAAATTCTAATTGGTAAATTTCATTTAGTTGCTTCTATGACAACTTTGGAAAAATCCTGAAAACCAGTCAGTTTTGATGACCTAATATGCCCCAATTTCTTTACGGGTAGAAGGAACCAAAGATGGATCCTAGACAAAATTGTGGGCTACAACACAATTTTCTTTTGCAATTCTCTCTTTCTCTCATGCTTGCACTCTCTCTCTCTCTCGCTCTCTCTCTCGCTCTCTGTCGCTCTCTCTCTCTCTCTCTCTCTCTCTCTCAGTTCTATGATCTTCTAACCTGTCAGGTACCTGCTGAATGTCATTTCTCCAAAATAATTTTTGTTGTTTGCCAACATTGGGCAAAACATTATTCTAGAGTTTTAAAAAGATAGTAAAATAGAATGTGTTCTCTTTTCTCAAGAAATGGACAGCCTAATAGGGAAGACATTATATTGGTTAAGTTTATAAAACTTAAATAGTAATAAAATAAATTACAGTGGAAGACAGTAGAGAAGACATCACCAGACAAGCTTGATGATATGCAAAGTCCCTTTTCATTTGATCTCTCTGTTAATTTAGATCACAAGGAATCTCTCTCTACTACATGATCTGAGTTTCCATGAAAATGCCCATTATGAAATGTTTTATCAAAGTGATCTCTTAGACACTTCTTTGGAGTCCCTAAAACTCATGGAGCATTGATTGGAAACCAGTATGGAAAGGAAGCATGGTGTTTCCTTTTATATACACTGTCTTACTCAATTCTAGAATAAATGCTTTGTGACCCTTTAGGAGAGAAAGCAAGATCCTCTCAAAGACTAGTGCATGTTTTTTAAAAGACAGTGCCTAGACATAGTTGGGTGCTCAAAAAGTGTATATTTAATTAAACACCAGACCAACCTTGCGATAGTTTTTATGTGTCAACTTAAATGTGTTACAGGATGCCCAGATAGGTGGTTAAACATTTCTGTGTATAATGCGAGTGTGGTTCCAGAAGCGACCCGTGTTTGAGTTGATGGGGGAGCAAAGCAGAGGGCTCACCCTAAAGTGGTTGGTTATCATCCAATCTGTTCAGGGCCTGAAGAGAGCAAGAAGGCACAGGAAGGTTGCATTGACTTTGCCCGACTTATTCAGATCATTGACATTCTCCTACCCTCAGCATTTCTGGTTCCCAGGCTTCAGATCTGACAGAAATCTGTACTACTGACTGCCTGGCTCTCAGAGATTTGAACTATACGGCTGGCTTTCCAGGGTCTCCAGCTTGCAAATTGTAGGACTCTCAACCTGTATTATCCCCAGAGTCAGCAGTACTTTATAATTAATGTTTCCCTGGACACACACACACACACACACTCTCTTTCTCTCTCTCTTTCTCTCCCTCACTCTCTCTCTCTCTCTCTCTCTCTCTAGCAAACTCTGAAGAATACAAACTCCCTTTATTGTAATTCCCTGTACTAGCACAAAACAGAAAGAAAATAGAAATATAATAACTTGATCAGTAAGGCATTTAATAAAATGTGAAATTTTTCTAATTGATTCTGGAGAAATAAAGACTGGAGAGAAGTTGAGATAGGTGAATTTGTAGTTGGTGACAAAACATAGCTGAAGATTTTCAGTTAACAAGTTGGCAATCCAACTTTAAGGAAGCCTCTAGTGAGCTCACAACATTCTGCCCTTTGCCATTTTATTTTAGTGGTTTATGAACTTCTTACAAATAAAGGACACACTTATGAAATGTGTGGCTGATTTCAAACTTGAGATAGGATGATAATTCATGGCATAGCAGAATAAATATCCAGACATTCTCAACAGCCTGGACTAGAAGTCAGCATTCGTCACATGAATTGAATAAGGATAGATTTAAAATTATTCATTGCAGTTCTCATTTTGAACTCTATAAATATGGAACTGAAAGAAGACAGTATCTGTCTTAAAGTAATTAGTGTAAAAAGAACCTCAGGGTTCTGACTGACAGTAAGATTAATATGAAAAAACTATGATGTGGCTGGCAGAAATGTTAATGGTTTCTTAAACTATATAAATAGAAACTTAATGTCTAGGTAATGTGTGGTACATCAGAATCACTTTGGATACTTGCTAAAGTGCAGGTTGGTAGGTCCCATCCAGTATCTACTGAATCATCCAGGGTCTGAGTGTGGTGACCTGGAATCCATCTTTAACAGTCCCATCCAATATCTACTGAATCATCCAAGGTCTGAGTGTGGTGAGCTGGAATCCATCTTTAACAGTCACCTGAGGTTACTTTGATGCTGCGACCCACCTCAGTAGATTAGTGTGGATAATAATGTAATACTAAAAATAAAAACACAGTGTCTTCACCAAGTATAAATGTTCAATAAACTGTAGTTTTAAGTGTTCTTTAGGGTCATTTTATTAGTTATATTGAAACTTTTGTAAAATTCTTTACCTGGGTCTAACTGTCCGTTAATCTTAATAAGGGCGGCCTTTCTTTCCTGCCTGCCTCCCCGTTTGCAGCTTTCCTAAATGGCTCCTTTCTGCTTTCAACATATGCTAATTAGGACCTACTTTGCATAGGATATTATCCTTGGTCATGTGGAGATTTTTTTAGATGCCTTCAGGCAATATATCCACCTAATGTTGGAGTTTTGACCTGTATATACATAACAGTAAGAGAACTGAAGTACCCTAGAGTCTGAGCAAACTTTCTCGAATCGCCTGTACCCTAGCAGTGCTCTGAAAATACACAGAGGAGTAAGATGCAGCACAGAAATAAGCATTCATCTTCTGCATTCTCTTAACAGAGGGCACTTTCTTCAACTAGGAGACCTTTGCCAGAGCAAGAGAAGGCCCTCTTGGCAAACACCAGACATGCTCACTTCTCACCATCCCATAATGCCCCCTACCTCCTCCACACCTCTCCCAAAACCATTGATCCCTTTCCACCAGAAGATCACATCTTAGAAATGCCCCAGACATCGTTGGACATTTTCTTATGCTTCATCAGCTTCAAGATCTTTTAAAAATTTAATGTGCTTATGAATGTCTAGCAAGCTCCTGAATGGCTTGTATGCTATTGTTCAAAAAACTCCAAATATTAATAAATTTTAGTAAAACATTGCTGTTAATAGTAAATCAGCTAAGAGTTAAAATGCTACCTTGACAAGCAAGCAGAACAGACATTCTAATGTTAAAAGGTCATCAAAAGCAAGACTTTTAAAGATCCTATGAAATCATTTAAGTGTGAGATAGAAAAGATGGGAATTTCATACATACTTAGCATTGCCTGAGAAATGTCTCCGCAGCTTTCCCCCCTAGAATATTACCAATGCTGCAGTTAATTGCATTTCTGCTGCTACAAAAACACTTTTTTCATGCCTCAGTGATTCATGAATCTTCCATTGTGTGTGTTTATTAGGTGGCAGCTCCCGCAGACAATGACAGAGAATAAAATGCTGCCAGAGGAAACACGACTCATGTGTCTGCTTTTGGGTTTTGCGGTGTCAGACTGGTCCCATTGTGCTTCCAAGACCATTTATTATTTTGTGATATGACTAGACAGGTTTAAGAACCAGGTCAGCATCTTACTTTAAAGAGTGTGAATAAAATAAATGACTCAAAAAAGAAAAATAAGAATGGAGCATTTGGATAATAATACATTCTCAATTTAAAACAGTTTATGAAGGGAAAAAACATACCATGCAAATGAGAAGCAGTTTTAGAAAGGGAAGTGTTCTGCTTCATCACAACTAATTATGACTTGAATGTTTATTAGTAGGATGAGAAATTCAGTGGCTAGGCCACACCACCCTGAACATGCCCGATTTTATCTGAAAAGGAAAAATAGCTTCTACTTTCAACAATAAGATAGAAACAAAAGTTCTTTTCTATGATGCTTAACAAAAAATGTGCAGTCTTTGAACTTTTTTTTGTTTTTTTTTTTTTTTTCGAGACAGAGTCATAATCTATCACTCAGACTGGAGTTCAGTGGCCTGATCTCGGCTCACTGCAAGCTTCACCTCCCAGGTTCATGTGCTTCTCCTGCCTCAGCCTTCCCAGTAGTTAGGACTACAAGCACATGGCACCACAACAGGTCTTTTTTTATTTTTTATTTTTTTTTGTATTTTTAGTAGAGATGGGGTTTCACCATGTTGACCAGGCTGGTCTCGAGCTCCTGACCTCAGGTAATCCACCCACTTTGACCTCCCAACATGTTGGAATTACAGGTGAGAGCCACTGTGCCCAGCCTGAAATATTTTGTTCCAGTAAAAAATATAAATGTATTTTGAGTAAAAGACCACCATGACAAAAGGAAGTCATGGACTTGACTAAGAATGTTCAAATGAGCAAACTGTGTGCTGTAGATATCATCTACCCCTGAGAGTATCAGAAATAAAATAATAATAAGGGCACAATGGCCTCAGATAATGGATTAGTAATGTTTCCAACTCAGGATAATAAATGTCCCATTCAGAATTATCTTTTGAAACTCAGTCAATAGAAATTATTTTGCATAGTTTGTTACATACTACTTATAAAAAGATGGTGTCTTTTAATCTCTGAATCTCAGGAATATTGCTCAGTTCCAAGTATCTCAACATTTTTTAATAAATATTTGTTTCATAGTGCATAATTGCAGAATGTCTGAAATTATAGGAGTTACAGAGAAATACAAATGAAATAGAGAAGAGGTTGGCAAACATTTTCTGTAAAGAAACAATAAATATTACAGGCTTTATAGGTCATATAATCTCTCATAGACAATTCTGTCACTGTAGAGAAATCAACCATAAACAAGGAAGTGAATGGGTGTGACTATATTCCAATAGAAGTTTCTTTACAAAATCAACATGTAAATGGTAGGTTGTAGTTTACTGACCCTAAACAGACGTGGTCATTGTCCTCAAGAATGTATGGTAAGTGAAGGAAACTGGAAAAGAAGTATCAAAAACTCTGAAAAGAGTTTTATTTTTTCCTCCAACTAGGATGGAGTAGGTTGTATTCGGCTCATAGTCCTACTGAAAGAAATTGAAAGCTGTATTGAGAAACAAAAACAGAACTCCCTGCTGTTTGAAAAGACTGGAAAGCAGCACGTGCACCCAGCACTTGGGGGTATGAAACCCAGAGTGAGGGAAATTCACCCAGGTGAGCCTTGGGTTCTTGTTAGCCTCTCCTTGCAGTGTTAGCTAACTAAACAGTAGGTAATGTTCTAAGACAGCGCTACCAGTGTGGTGCAAAGACCTATGTAAACTGTTTATACCAATATGTGTTAGTGAGATTATAATAGTACGTGACAGATTTAGAAATATTTATAATAATTTAACAGAGCCAATATGTGTTAGTGAGATTATAATAGTACGTGACAGATTTAGAAATATTTATAATAATTTAACAGAGTAATTTTGGGTGCATTTTACCTAGTAATTTTAAAAACAAACATATTATTATGTCCTTTGTGTCTTTTATTTAGCAAATCTTTTCAGTAATTCATACTTGCTGTACTCTATGGAAGTGCCATGTAAGGACAAATAAGACATTTTTTACAAGTAAAATTTGAGATGATCGAGCCTAAACTGTACAGCTCTCTTATTAGAGAAAGTTCATAAATTGGAGCTCAGAGCTACTAAGGAAGCCAGGATGGGAGGGTCCAAGGTCCCAGAGAACTAAAAGAACTAAGTCCAGTATTCTGTAAAAAAGGTACCATTACATTTCATTTGCCAGACACTCAGCTGCAAAAACCCAGAGTGAGAGACTGAGAAACCAAGCAGAAAACTACGCTTGGAAACCAAAAACGCAAAAAAGGAAACTAGCAGTTTCACACAAATGAGGTGATAAAAATCAGAGTTCTAGATTTGACAAGAAGGAGAAGATCCTGATAAGCACTAAAAACTTTCATTAGAGACCCAAAGAATAAAGGCAAACAGGTAACATAGGAGAAACAGCAGACAGGAGAACAGGAAGTGAGCCTCTGCCTCAGTCCCCTTCCAAATCTCCTGCAGAATTTGCTTTCAGAACCCTTGCTGCAAGGAAATCTGGATATGTAGTCTTTATCTTGCTAACCTTTCCTACTAGAAGAAAGTCATAATGCTGCCTTTGGTTGTCTAGGGCTCATACACAGTATTAGAGGTCCAAACAAAAACAAAAGTAGCAAAAGACATGATCCCACTTAAAAGAATTCAACCACCTCTTGAACAAACAAAACATTCCCACACTCCCAAAAGGGAAGACATACATATGTGTCTGTTACTGTGCTTTTTCTTGCTATTCATTTGTCTCTTAGTTCAGTAAGAATCTCATCTTAGAGGAGGGGACTAAAGATGGTGCGGTGAGAACAACCCAGGATTGAGGCTCTCTGTGAATGCGCAAAGAGGGTGAGTCAGGGCCACATTTCCAGATGGATCTTTGTTGCCCACAGAACAGGGAAATTCCCAGGTATAAAAGAGATGTGGGACGTCAGGCAGAGGTTTTGGCTGGTGCAGCCGGCAGCTGTGCAACCGGCGGCTGGCGCTGTAGCGCAGCGGCGCTACGCAGCGTTCCACACACAGCGCACTGGTCCGGGTGCCCTGTTGAACTGGCAATCTGAGACTTGAGAGGGCTGAACTTGAGACTGAACGGGACTTGGACAGTGAGCCAGGCCAGGAGATTCCAGGGAAACAGTGTTTGGGGTAGTGCAGTGGGACAAACAAAACGGCGATTCCAAACGCTCTGGGTGGAGAGGTTCCCTGAGGGCACAGCTGAACCCAGGATGGTGCAGCTCCGTAGGGGAGGGGTGTCCGCCATTACCGAGGCAATCTGCCCCTACTGAGGTACACGCCTATTGCTGACGCAGCCTGCCATTGCCAAAGCAACCCGCTACAACAGAGAGGCTCCACCACATGGCGTAGCCTGTGGCAGCAGGGCCCACAGCAGAAGGGCAGAGCCTGCAGCAACAGGGCAAACCTCACACCAGCAGGGCAGAACCTTGGCAGGCAAATAGTGACTAGACTGCCTCCTAGCTGGGCAGGACAGCACAACGGACACTCACAAAGAAAGCCCCAACCCCCCCGAGACAGAGTATCTGAGAAAAAAAGGGTTTTGTTATGAGTTCAGCTGCAGCTGAATTAAATGTAGCAGCCTAACAGCCCTGAATGAACAATAGAGCTCACAGCTCAGCACTTGAGCTCCTATAAAGTACAGACTGTCTCCTCAAGCAGCTCCCCGACCCTTCTATATCCCAAAGACTGACATTTTGCAGGCATCATCCTGGGACAAAGATAGCAGAAAAAGAAACTGGTAACATCACTCACTGTTCCGCAGCTGCTATAGGTGCACCCCAGACAAGCAGGGTCTGGAGTGGACCTCAGCCGTCGTACAGTGGAGGGGCTAGACTGGTAGAAGGAAAACCAAGTAACAGAAATACTTCATCATCAACAATCTGGGCATCCACTCAGAGACCCAATTGAAAAGTCAGCAACTACACAGATGACAGGTGGATAAATCCACAAAGATGGGAAGAAACCAGCGCAAAAAGGAAGAAAACACCTGAAACCAGAACACCTTGCCTCCTAGAAAGGACCAAACCTCCTCACCAGCAATGGAACAAAGCTGGACAGAGAATGACTATGATGAAATGACAGAATTAGACTTCAGAAGGTGGATAATGAGAAACTTTTGTGAGCTAAAAGAACATGTTTTAAATCAATGCAAAGAAACTAAGAACCTTGAAAAAAGATTTGAAAAAAAGATTCGAGGAAATGATAACAAGAATGGATAACTTAGAGAGGAATATGAATGAATTAAAGGAGCTGAAAAACACAATACGAGAACTTCACGAAGCATGCACAAGTTTCAACAGCTGAATTGACCAAGCAGTAGAAAGAATACCTGAAGTTGAAGATCAACTCAGTGAAATAAAACGAGAAACCAAGATCAGAGAAAAAAACGCAAAAAGGAATGAACAAAGTCTCCAAGAAATGTGGGACTACGTGAAGAGACCTAACCTACGTTTGATAGGTGTACCAGAAGGGGATGAAGAGAATGAATCCAAGCTGGAAAATACTCTTCAGGACATTTTCCAGGAAAATTTCCCCCACATAGCAAGACAGGCCAACACTCAAATGCAGGAAATACAGAGAACACCACAAAGATATTCCACAAGAAGAGCAACCCCAAGGCACATAATTGTCAAATTCAACAAGGTTGAAATAAAGGAGAAAATACTAAGGGCAGCCAGAGACAAAGGTCAGGTCACCCACAAAAGGAAGCCCATCAGACTCACAGCAGATCTCTCGGCAGAAACACTACAAGCCAGAAGAGAGTGGGGGCCAATATTCAACATCCTTAAAGCAAAGAACTTGCAACCCAGAATTTCATATCCAGCCAAACTGAGCTTCATAAGTGAGGAAAAATAAAATCCTTTGCAAACAAGCAAGTACTCAGAGATTTTGTCACCACCAGGCCTGCTTTACAAGAGCTCCTGAAAGAGGCACTACACATAGAAAGGAACAACCAGTACCAGCCATTACAAAATCACACTAAGTGCTAAAGAGCATCAACATGATGAAGAATCTACAACAACTAATGGGCAAAACAGCCAACCAACATCAAAATGGCAGTATCAAATTCACATATAACAATATTAACCCTAAATGTAAATGGACTAAATGCACCAATCAAAAGACACAGACTGGCAAATTGGATAAAAATCCAAAACCCATCAGTGTGCTGTATCCAGGAAACCCATCTCACATGCAAGGATACACAAAGGCTCAAAATAAACGGATGGAGGAAGATTTACGAGGCAAATGGAGAGCAAAAAAAAGCAGGAGCTGCAATTCTCATCTCTGATAAAATAGACTTTAAAGCAACAAAGATCAAAAGAGACAAAGAAGGCCATTACATAATGCTAAAAGGATCGCTACAACAAGAAGAGCTAATGATCCTAAACATATATGGACCCATACAGGAGCACCCAGATTCATAAGACAAGTTCTTAATGACTTACAAAGAGACTTAGACTCCCACACAATAATAGTGGGAGACTTTAACACTCCACTGTCAATATTAGACAGATCAACCAGACAGAAGATCAACAAGGATATCCAGGGCTTGAACTCAGACCTGGAGCAAGCAAACCTGATAGACATTTACAGAACTCTCCCCCCAAAATCCACAGAATATACATTCTTCTCAGCACCACATCACACCTACTCTAAAATTGACCACATAATTGGAAGTAAAGCACTCCTCAGCAAATGGAAAACAACTGAAATCATAACAAACAGTCTCTCAGACCATAGTGCAATCAAGTTAGAACTCAGAATTCGGAAACCAACCCAGAACCGCATAGCTTCATGGAAACTGAACAACTGGCTCTTGAATGTTGACTGGATAAACAATGAAATGAAGGCAGAAACAAAGAAGTTCTTTGAAACCAATGAGAACGAAGACACAATATGCCAGAATCTCTGGGACACATTTAAAGCAGTCTCTAGAGGAAAATATACAGCAAGAAGTGCCCATATGAGGAGAATGGAGAGATCCAAAATTGACACCCTATCGTCAAAATTGAAAGAGCTGGAGGAGCAAGATCAAAAAAACTCAAAACCCAGCAGAAGACAAGAAAGAACTAAGATCAGAGCAGAACTGAAGGAGACAGAGACACGAAAAATCCTTCAAAAAAACAGTAAATCCAAGAGCTGGTTTTTTGAAAAGATTAACAAAATAGACAGACCACTAGCCAGATTGATTAAAAAGAAAAGAGACAACAACCAAATAGATGCAATAAAAAATGATGAAGGGGAAATCACCACAGATTCCACAGAAATTCAAACCATCATCAGAGAATATTACAAACAACTCTATGCACATAAACTAGTAAACCTGGAAGAAATGGATAAATGCCTGGACTCCTGTGTCCTCCCAAGCCTAAACCAGGAGGAAGCTGAAACTATGAATAGATCAATAACAAGGTCAGAAGTCGAGGAAGCAATTAAGAGCCTACCACACAAAAAAAGCCCAGGTCCAGATGGGTTCACAGCCAAATTCTACCAGACACACAAAGAGGAGCTGGTACCATTACTTCTGAAACTATTCCAAATAATCCAAAAAGAGGGAATCCTTCCCAGATCATTTTATGAGACCAATATCATCCTGATACCAAAACCCAGCAGAGACCCAACAAGAAACGAAAACTTCAGGCCAATATCCATGATGAACATAGATGCAAAAATCTTCAATAAAATATTGGCAAGCCGATTGCAACAGCAAATCAAAAAACTTATCCATCATGATCAAGTAGGATTCATCCCGGGGATGCAAGGCTGGTTCAACATACACAAGTCTATAAACATAATTCACCACATAAACAGAACCAAAAACAAAAACCACATGATTATCTCAATTGATGCAGAGAAGGCATTTGACAAAATTCAACAGCCCTTTATGCTAAAAACCCTCAATAAACTAGGTATCGATGGAACATATCTCAAAGTAATAAAAGCTATTTATGACAAACCAACAGCCAATATCATACTGAATGGGCAAAAACTGGAAGCATTCCCTTTGAAATCTGGCACTAGACAAGGATGCCCTCTCTCACCACTCCTATTCAATATAGTACTGGAAGTTTTAGCCAGAGCAATCAGGCAAGAAAAAGAAATAAAGGGCATTCAAATAGGAAAGGTGGAAGTCAAATTGTCTATTTGCAGACGACATGATAGTATACCTAGAAGACCACATCGCCTCAGCCCCAAAACTCCTGAAACTGATAAGCAACTTCAGGAAAGTCTCAGGATATAAAATCAATGTGCAAAAATCACAAGCATTCCTATACACCAATAAGAGACTTAAAGAAAGCCAAATCAAGAACAAACTGCCATTCACAATTGCTACAAAAAGAATAAAATACCTAGGAATACAACTCACAAGGAACATAAGGGACCTCTTCAAGGAAAACTACAAACCACTGCTCAATGAAATAAGAGGGGACACAAACAGATGGAGAAACATTCCATGTTCATGGTTAGGAAGAATTAATATCATGAAAATGGCTATACTGCCCAAGGTAATTTACAGAATCAATGCTATCCCCATCAAGCTATCATTGACTTTCTTCACTGAACTGGAAAAAACCACCATGAACTTCATATGGAACCAAAAGAGAGCCCGCATAGCCAAGTCAATTCTAAGCAAAAAGAACATAGCGGGGGGCATCACACTACCAGATTTCAAATTATACTACAAGGCTACAGTAATCAAAACAGCATGGTACTGGTACCAAAACAGAGATATAGACCAATGGAACAAAACAGAGGCATCGGAGGCAACACAACATATCTCCAACCATACAATCTTTGATAAACCTGACAAAAACAAGCAACGGGGAAAGGATTCCCTGTTTATCAAATGGTGTTGTGAAAACTGGCTAGCTATGTGCAGAAAGCAGAAACTGGACCCCTTCCTGACACCTTACACTAAAATTAACTCCAGATGGATTAAAGACTTAAACATAAGACCTGGCACCATAAAAACCCAAGAAGGAAATCTAGGCAAAACCATCCAGGACATAGGAGTAGGCAAGGACTTCATGAACAAAACACCAAAAGCATCGGCAACAAAAGCCAAAATAGACAAATGGGACCTAATCAAACTCCACAGCTTCTGCACAGCAAAAGAAACAGTCACTAGAGTGAATTGGCAACCAATAGAATGGGAAAAAAATTTTTGCAGTTTACCCATCTGACAAAGGGCTGATATCCAGAATTTACAAAGAACTCAAACAGATTTACAGGAAAAAAACAAACAAGCCCATTCAAAATTGGGCAAAGGATATGAACAGACACTTTACGAAAGAAGACATATATGAGGCCTACAATCATATGAAAAAAATGCTCCTCGTCACTGGTCATCAGAGAGATGCAAATCAAAACCACATTGAGATACCATCTCATGCCAGTTAGAATGGCGATCATTAAAAAATCTGGAGACAACAGATGCTGGAGAGGATGTGGAGAAAAAGGAACACTTTTACACTGTTGGTGGGAGTGTAAATTAGTTCAACCATTGTGGAAGACAGTGTGGCGATTCCTCAAGGCCTTAGAAATAGAAATCCCATTTGACCCAGCAATCCCGTTACTGGGTATATATCCAAAGGACTATAAATCGTTCTACTATAAGGACACATGCACACGAATGTTCATTGCAGCCCTATTTACAATAGCAAAGACCTGGAATCAACCCAAATGCCCATCGATGATAGACTGGATTGGGAAAATGTGGCACATATACACCATGGAATATTATGCAGCAATCAGAGATGATGAGTTTGTGTCATTTTTAGGGACATGGATAAATCTGGAGAACATCATTCTCAGCAAACTGACACAAGAACAGAAAATGAAATACCGCCTATTCTCACTCATAGGCGGGTGATGAAAAATGAGAACACATGGACACAGGGAGGGGAGTACTAAACACTGGGGTCTATAGGGGGGAAAGGGGGAGGGCCAGTGGGAGGGGGAGCTGGGGAGGGATAGCCTGGGGAGAAATGCCAAATGTGGGTGAAGGGGAGAAAGGAAGCAAAACACACTGCCATGTGTGTACCTATTGCAACTGTCTTGCATGTTCTGCACATGTACCCCAAAACCTAAAATGCAATAAAAAATTTTAAAAAAAATCTCATCTTAGTATCTTTATAATAGACTAGGTTATAAAGCCAATGGCCATTATAGCGCTCTATATAATTAAAGTCAGTGGCCATTATAATGCTTTATGTAAATAACAGAGAAGAGGGACAGTTTGGTGTGTGCATATATACATAATGTAATAAATATGGGTGGCTAGTATGGGCCTCATTTTCACGAGGAAACAATGGTAATCTCACCTGGCATGTATAACTTCCTTTCTCCACCATTTGCCTTCAGCCAGCACCTTAAAGGTGTAAGTAATGTTTAATTTCTTGGAGTGACCCAAGCTTTTATTTCCTTTTTTTTAAAAATTACTTTAGTTTCAGAAAGGTGCATGTGCATGTTTGTTGAAGGGCATATTACATGGTGCTGAGGTTTGAGCTTTATTGATTCTGTCCCTCAAATAATGAACATAGCACCCGATAGGAAGATTTTCAGCCTTTCCTCGCTTCTCTCCCTTCTCCCTTTCAGAGTCCTCAATGTAGATTATTTCCATCTTTATGTCTTTGTTTAGCCAAAGTTTAGCTCCCACTTGTAAGAACATGAGAGATTTGTTTTTCTGTTTCTGAGTTAATTTGCTTAAGATAATGGCCTCCAGCTGTATCCATGTTGCTGCAAAGTACACGATTTCATTCTTTTATGGTTGAGACTACTATGCTTTCTTGCCTACTGGAGGTTGAGAGCACCGCCAAGCTGCCTCAACTGACCGTGCACACCAATGCCTGAACGTGAGTGGGGTCATTTTGGACTCTCAACCCCAGGCAAGTCATCAGATGACAGCAAGTGCATGAATGCTCCCAGGAGATAGCAGCAGATCAATTGCCCAATCTACTGCCCTCCCCTACCTCCCAAAATGTGAGAAATAATGATATATCATTATTTTGGTTTGTCTATTATTATTAGACAAACCAAAGTAATAATATTATTAGGTTTGTCTTTTGGTTTGTCTATTATCTATTATTACTTTGGTTTGTCAGCATGATATTAGAAAGTTGAAAAAAAGGGATGTTTACCTAAATTTTAAACATAAGCAGATAATTGTCATAACTCTAGGTGACTTGATACAATTAAGAGCTACTGACTGGGTGTGGTGGCTCACTTCTATAATCCCTGCACTTTGTGAGGTCAAGGCATGTGGATCACCTTAGGTTAGGAGTTCAAGACCAACCTGATCAACATGGTGAAATCCCATCTCTACTAAAACAAAAATTAGCTGAGTGTGGTGGCACATGCCTATAATCCTAGCCACTTAAGGGGCTGAGGTTGCAGTGAGCTGAGATCATGCCATTGCCCTCCAGCCTGGACAACAAGAGCAAAACTTCATCTAAATAAAAAAAGCTACTGGTGACCATTTCACCAATATTTAGTAATTGGACAAATTAAATATTCAACAGATATTTGTTAAATAAGTAAATCAATGTAGGAAGTTTTAGTTGTTAATCAACTTAAATTTTATTTGTAAGAATTTTATTAGGATCATATTAATGCTTATTTCTTCTAATCATTAAGCACTGCAGTATATCAATTTATTATTTTGTGTGTTTTTCTTGATCTTTTTTCACTTTTCTGTGAGCCAAATGCAAAACCAACAGTGAAAACGGGGGTAAAACTAATAAAGGTAGTAATCATAGTTTTAATTATATAATGACTTAAAAGGTAATAAAATATCTCTCAGAGAATTTTTTATAAGACCCAAATGTCTTTTCGTCTAAATGAGAGGATTATAAATAAATACTGTGGAACTAGTTTGTTGAAGTATAATTAGCATGAGATTTTTAGTTCCTTTACTTTCTAGCAATGCTGTTATGAGCTGAAGAGTACTACGAATCTCAGTATCCACATCTGTAAACTGGGGATGATGATAAATATCTCATGGATTATTGTATTTTGCAAACACTGAAGTGCTCTAAATGCTATTTTATTCTTATTGTAGAAAGTTTCTTTGCCTTAAATTATGACATTTAGCATTATACCGAAGATAGCTTGATTTAATGGGGAAAAAATGTAGCCCTTATCACATGTAATGTGGGTTGGCACACACGTGTACCCCCCTCTGGATTGTGTTTCTCAACTCATGAGCCTGGAAAGCTAAAAGGTATCTTTCTTAGAGTTTTTTTTGTTGTTGTTGTTTTTGTTTTTTTTTGAGCTGGCTATGGCCACATAATTCAGTTCTGCACAATAAATGAGACACAAGCACAAATGTAGAAGTACCACGTTCCTTCTTGTCTAGAATGCAGATGTGATGGTAGGACCAGCAATAGCTACCATGGAGCTATGAGAGAAAGTGAAAAGAAGTAAAGAGAGTTTTGCCCTTAATCTGTGCTTCTGTCACTGAATTTATTGATCTATCTCTAAGTTCTTTAATTTGCAAATAATTGGCCACTACCTTGCAGCTGAATGCAAGCCCTAACTGAGACATTCTTTGGTGTGGAATGGATAATATTTCATTTGATCACTTACCAGGTGTGTGACATGAGCAAAAACAACTTGTGGGAGCAGAAACTGGCAAGAGAGGTAACCAGAAGGACCAACATGTTAAGCACCTAACAGTCTTTGTGGCATATGGATACCTAAAATAACACACAGATTATTTCTCTTTTCTAGTAGCTAGAAGTCGTTTGTTAATATATTTAATATAATTATTTACCCATGAGCATACAGATTATTTTAAAGAGAACTCCTTAGGAAATTCATCATAGTCAGAACAAAAAATAAAACCTACTGAGCATATTAGGGACTAAAGAAATGCCAACACTCTCCTTTCTGTTATGTGCATGAGGACAGCTCCTGGAAAAATAAACTGAAAAAATTTTTAAATTATTATTTAGTTACAATTTGAAACTAAAAAAGTTTGATACTGAAAGCATTGCTTAAATAATATCAGTTTAAAATGTACTATGCCTACTGGAAATGTAGATTGATATTCAATAATTTTATTTTGAAATAGATATAGCAATAACTATTCCAAAATCATTGCAACATATTCCAACAACGACTATGAAATAAATATAGCAATAACCATATTTCTGAATAGTTTTTGAATACTTATATTTTATCACATTCTGAATATTGAGCTGCTTTCCATCAAGAAATATCCTAAGTCAAAGAAAATTCTTAACATAAAATGGGCTTATAGAAATATACTTTTTCTTGTATTAAAAAACTTCAAATAACATGAGTGAACACTGAAATCCTTTTAAATATGTTATTTTACAGTATTAAAAATATTTTTATTAGCCATATAATTCTAAAATATTTTACAGTATTTTAGAAATATGTTATCTTACAGTATTTTAAAAATATGTTATCTTACAATATTTAAATAATTAGCATTATACTTTCTAATTTTGGGGAGTGAGAGTGGATGAGACAGGAAAAAAATAAAAATTACCTGAATGTCTTTTGGATTAGAATTCATTAAGCTTATAAGTAACTGAAAATAGTATTTTCCTCTTTTGAATTTGGTTATGATCAATTAAGTATTCTAGACCAAATCCCTTGTTGAAAAATACTAAACATAAAGGATAAAACATATTTTTAAAAATTTCAAAAATATGATACAGTTAGCAAGGAATTACTAAAACACCTTGACAATGGGAATATAGGGAGGTAACTAGGAGAGCAGCAACTTCTGCCCTGAGAGAACATGACAATTTAGGCAAATTCAAAATTTTACTTTGATAGCCTTATGGAGTGAGCAAGAGAATCAAATCAAAACCCAGAGCACACCTAAGGTGGAAAGTCTGGTAAAAGACTTAATCCCCAAATAAACTGGAATCTGAAAGGGCTAATCTCTCAAAATACTATAAACCACACTTAATGGAGCTGTTCCAGACCATAAGCAATGCAGGCTTGTGATTCCTCGCTGGTCCGAGGAACCTCAGCATGGAATTTTACTTAAGGGGGTCGCTAACTGGTTGTTCCCCAGTTCCTGGCAAGAACGAATGAAAATCCTCTTTGGAAGAATATACCCTTACCCTAGATCTTAAAATATTAAGCTCACTTTTTTTTCTAAGTTCACTTGCCAGTGAAAACAAGGTACTATATGACATAATAAGCCAAAATAATAAAGAACAAAAACTAGAAGTACAAATACATTATATATTTGAATATACAATAGATTATAAAAACTATGCTTACTGTGCTCAAAAAATAAAATTGATAAGCTTGAAAATATTAGTAAAAAATATGAAGCTATAAAAGATGACAGAACAGATTTGAAGAAGAAACAGACTAGGAATAAAAACTTAGCTGAAATTTAAAAGTCAATATATAATGAGGGGTAGGAGTCTATAAGTAGAACAATATTAGCCATATATTAATAATGATTATATGTTAATGACAACCATATCAGAATCATTTTATGATTCCTTTCTTTCTCCTTTAGTATATGTTTAAACATTTCTGTTGTGAATATTTTTAAAAACCCTCCATTTATGCAATTGATAGCAAATTAGAGACAGCTGTAGAGAAAGTTAATAAACTGGACATTATTCAGAGTGCAGCATAAAGAATTTTAAAATAAATAAATAAATAAAGTGAAGTTAAATGACAGAGGATAGAGAGAAAAGGTCTACCATATTTTAAATCAGAAATTCAGCAAGAACAGAGAAAAGGAATGAGTCAGAGGCAATAACTGAAGAAACAATGGGTGAGAATTTTCAGAACAGTTAGAAGTGTCCAATGCAAGGAACCTAGCAGATTTCAAGCAAGATAAATTAAAAATTCACACATTATAATAAAGCTGGGGAAAATCAAACATAAAGACAAAATTTTTAAAAGTAGCCAGAGAGAAAAGACACATTACAAGGAACAACAGAACTGTTAGCTAACTTAGTAACTACAGTGAAATTGTATCTTTAAAGTTATGAGAAAGATAATTTATAATGTATAACTATATACCCAGTGAAGTTGTCTTTTTAAAAAGAAGACAATATAAGGAAGCTTTCAAATGAACAAAAACTTATGAAAAAATTATCATCAGTTAAATGTGAACCACACCTAATAGTGCTGTTCTATTATTATTAAAAGAAACCACAATTATTAAAGAAACTGCAAAGGATATATATTTAAGGCAGAAACAAAATTATTTCAGATGGAGGGTCAAAAGGTGCAGAAAATCATAATTTTGACAGGTTAGTTAAGAATGTTACCATTTCTAGTATAATGCTTTAAAAGATAAAATCAGATATGAAAAATAGAATAAAGAAATGAAAGGGTTAATTTAAAACTCAAAAAGAACAATAATTATATTAAGAGGAATAGAACTGGTCTAATTAAAAGGCACAGATTTTCATGCTGAATGAGAGGGGAAAATGTCTGTGTGCAGTTCACAAAAGACACATCTAAAACCTAAGACTTTGGAAACATTTAAAAGAATACATCAGGAGAAGATATCATACAAATTATACCGAGTATTAGGGAGGTTGATTTTCCTACATCAGACATAAAGATCTAAAGGCTGGATACATTATTATTCAGATGATTAAGATTATTTTTTGATAATAATAGATTAAATTTATTAAGAAGAATTAACATTCTAAATCTGTACGCACTTATTAACATGACCTTAAATATATGGACCATAAAAACGACAAAGCTAAAAGGAGAAGTAAGCAAACCCAAGTCACAGGGGGAAATCATAACCTAACTTACCAATAGTGGATATAAGAAACAGACAAATTAGAATTTATAAGATTTTAATAATTCAATGAACAATTTTAACCAAAGGGACATGCTGGACTATAAAACACTGCATGTTATAAATACGTAATACCCTTTTTTGCTTTTGAGATGAAGTCTCGCTCTCGTCCCCCAGGCTGGAGTGCAATGGCATGATCTGGGCTCAATGCAATCTCCGCCTCCCAGGTTCAAGCCATTCTCCTGCCTCGGCCTCCTGAGTAGCTGGGATGACAGGTGCTCACCACCACGCTCAGCTAATTTTTGTACTTTTTAGTAGAGACAGGGTTTCACCATGTTAGCCAAGCTGGTCTCAAACTCCTGACCTCAGGTGATCTGCCTGCCTCGGCCTCCCAAAGTGCTGGGATTACAGGTGTGAGCCACTGTACTTGGCCATAATACATTTTTTTTTCTCCCCAAGCACTCCTGGAACATTTACAAAAATTAACCATATGCTAGGCCTTAAGGATAAGTGTCAAAATTTTTAAATAACTAAAATAATAGAGCATATGTCTTCTTATTTCACTAAATTAGTAGAAATAAGAAACAAACTAGAAAACCCCTATATATAGCTTTGAAAAGTTCAAGCCATGGGCCAAAGCAGTCACAGAGTAAATTAAGAAAAAATGGAAATACAATATGTGTGGGAAGCAGCTAAAGCAGTAGACAGAGCAAAAAAGACTGGAAATCTGTGTTGAGATGCCTAAAAAAGAAGAGTAAAATAAGCCCAAAGAAAATAAGGACACTATTTTAATGAAATGGAAAACTGGCATGTGATACACAGGATGAACAAACATAAAAGCAGATTTTTAAAGACCACATAATTGGTAACTCTCTGGAAAGAATAGTCAAGTAAGAAAATAAAACCAAAAAATGAGAAAGCACAAATGATCCATATCAAGAGTAAAAGGAGGACATTACTACAGATGCCGAAGACATCCAAATTAACAAAACATTAGGAATGGCAGCTGCAGTGCATTGAGAGGTAGTGAGCTGAGAAGACATTCAAATAGAAACGAATAGAGGCAGCGATGGCTTCTTTTCTGTTCCCCAGAGTGTAATGTGGGAATCCAGGAACACCACCTATGTGAATATTATCATCCTGTATGCTTTTTAGTAGCTGGAAAGCACAAAATAAAGTACCTTAAACAACCAGACTCTAGATGACTTCTTTAACAGGTAAAGGCACCAGATTGCCTGGTTAAAACCACCAAGATTAGCTCAGCAGCCTTAAGGTTTCATTGTAAATTACTGCAGGAGCCACATTGAATATCATAAACCAAGGGCAAGAACAGAGTTTTTGGAGACAGGTAGAACTTGACTCTTAAAAGCAATGGAACTTTGGGGAGAGTTGTTTAATCTCCCTGAGTCTCTATTTCTCATCTGTCAGCATGAGTGATGTATTGCCTAGTCACAAGATTATTAAAATATGACATGAGATTATTCAGTAAAACACAGATTCTGGCAAATATTGGATTTCAATAACTATGACCTCCATATGCTTTATCCATATTTGACAACAGTTTTACATATATCTATAATTGCAATACATAAAATGTATATAAGAAAGCAAGGGCGGGGGAATGGTATTTTTCAAAAGATATCCATTGCTCCAAAAAAACAGAAAACAAACCACTTATCACTATGAAACTCTGTTGTAATAGCCTGTTTGAAAGTCTAAGAATTCTATTCTAACTGCCCTTAATAAATGGCACCTTGTGAAACTGGGTGCTGTGAAATTACACAGAATGCAGAAATGAAATGAGATATTATTCTGACTTTTAAAAAATAAAATTGGGTGATTTTTTTAAGTTGAAGAATGTGGTTTAAAGACCTTGCAATTTATCATAAACATTCTAGTTTAGATCTCTTAGAGGTCTGAAACTGACGTGAAGCGTAAGGGGAGCTGTACCTAAGAAAGGGAGGTCCTGCCCCCCCCCCCTTCTGCAAGTGTTTGGTTCTCTTGTTTATTCACTTCCCAATTTGCCTTTACCTACCTAAATAATGCTATATAATAATCTCTTGCATGTTCTTTTCCTTAGTATATTTGCCCATACATATTTCCCTACATGTGTGTACCTTGGCATCTGCTTATTTCACCGATTCCCCAACTTAAGAGAAGAGAACACAAGTGTTCCTTTCTACTAGGATTGTAAATCAGATCTGTTTTGGGGTTTTTGTTTCTGTGTTCATGAGAATTTCCATATGTAATAAGAATTGTAGAGTTCACCTGAAGAAGAAATTGTTCCCAGGTGCGATCACCAAGGGCAACCTTTTTATAAGAGACCTGGACAACATTGGCAGGTGGACCACATAAGAGCCAGCTTCTCCTGAAGAAGATACTCAGTCGTTTTGTCATGATATGGATTAGTCTGATGATTGGGAAGCAAGCAATAAAATGAGAGAAGATTGAAAAACTGCTGTTGTGGGAGAAAGTAGATTTTAAACAGGGTGGATATATAATTTACCAGATTAGGACATGTTGAGGATAAAGAAGAGACTATTAATAATTATGCTGGGATAACAGGTGTAAACCAGTACTATCTGTGGCAAAATAGAACATATGGTCACCTCATTTTTAACGTATGAAAATATCTATCGAAATATAGTTCTTGGGCTAAAATTAAAATAGCACAGTGCCTCTTCCTAACCATATTTATTTAATAAGCTCTTATGAAATGAGTGGATTCTGGAGCCTGTCAGCTTGGGATCAATTCCCAGCTATACCATTTACTAGACAAGTAAAGTTCTGAGTCATTTCTAATTGTTTCATCTATGAAATGTGAACGATAATAATAAAAACTATATGTGAGTCGTTACAAAGTTCAAATGAGTACTGTGTTTGTCGTGGCATTACTCAACGTTTGCTGTGGTGACAAAGAGCCCCCATATCGAAGTGGCTTACAACATGTATTTCTTGCTTGCATTATTGGAAGGCCATGGGCTGGCTGGGTCCTAAGTAGGCTCCCTTTGACTCAGCTGGACTTGACTCAGTATCACATCTTTTTATTCCAGTCCCAGTCTGGAAGAGAAACACTACTGGGCCTCCGTGTTCTCATGCTGGGGGCAGAAGCCCAAAGAGATGGTGACAAACCATGTTAATGCACTTAAATCCCCTACTTCAGCAAAGGATAATTACAGTCATTAACATTACATCATCAAAGCAAGTTATAAATCTAAGACCCCAATTAAGAGGGTAGTGACATGTGCTCTGCCTACCAGGAAACAGGCAAGAGTGAGCGATGAGTGAGTAATTGTGAACAAATTATACCAGCCAGTTCAGAACTGAAAACAATTCTTGGTATCGAATAAGCACTTCTACAAGTGTTAGGTGCTGCCATTAGCAATAAATATATGAATAACGGTGCTTGAGTTCCTGTTAAGTGACAACACTGTTATACATCTTGCAGTGACTAAGACCTCAATGTTGGTGACTGTGTTTACATTAGAGAAGCAATAAACACACAAACAAGAGCAATGTGAATTATTTAGTGCTACCCAGAGAAAAGGGGCTCCAGTACAGACATGTGCTTGCACCAGCTTGTGAGAGCCAATTGCATGCATTGCTTCCAAACCCCGCTTTTGGTAATTAATTACAGGTTAATAGTTTGAAGTGGACATGGCAGTAGTGTTTATAACATGGACATTGGCTAATGCTATAAATCAGATAATATTTATTTATTTACTTAAAAAAAAAAATTGGGGGCCAGGAGTGGTGGCTTACGCCTGCAATTCCAGCACTTTGGGAGGCCGAGGTGGGCGGATCACCTGAGGTCGGGAGTTGGAGACCAGCCTGACCAATATGGAGAAAACCCATCTCTACTAAAAATACATAAAATTATCCAGGCATGGTGATGCATGCCTGTAATCCCAGCTATTTAGGAGGCTGAGGCAGGAGAATCGTTTGAACCCCAGAGGCGGAGGTTGCAGTGAGCTGAGATCCCACTACTGCACTCCAACCTGGGCAATGAGAGCAAAACTCCCTCTTTAAAAAAAAAAAGTGGGTGAAGGAAGATCTGGTGGTTTGAGTCCACTATAGGTCATGTAAATCTTTCCCTTTTTCTCACCTCACTTTCTAATGTGGCCCAACAGTTCAGGGTGATGGTAGCATAAACCAAAACTAAAATTCTAAACCCCCTAGCCAATTAAAAGGACCCTTCCTCTCGGCCAAGGACATTCTTAAGCTAACCTGAAAAAAACAAATTCAGGCCATAATGGGAAGTAGGGGCTGAACATGCCTCATTATACAGTCTTCCCTTTGGAACTCAGGCACAGCTTTCCAGTATGAACATGAAAACAGAAACCTTAATAGTAGCAAAGCTTTAAAACCAATGAAGATCACTGCACAGTGCCACAAATTTTGTTTTGTTTTCTTTCTTGTATTATGTTTTTCTGCCCTGGTTTCTGTCTGACTTGAAGATGCTGACTAGCTCCTTTCATTTCCTCTCACTAACAGACCTTGCTGCCTGGCCCTCCACCTCTCCAATGATTCTTCCTCTGATGCCAACTTAGCACTCAGTATTCGCCTTTTACTTGTGTCCTTCTAAAGATCACTATCACTATTTAAAAAATGTCCTTTTTCCTCCATCTGTCCTTTTTAAACTTGTTTTCCCCTTTTATTATTTTTAACTTTATAACAATTCATAAAAAGTCAGAATTCTTTCTATAATTATAATTACCCATAATAAAGTATGTAAACATCACTTGCCCTCATCCCTTTTTTCTCCAAAGGACAGCATCCCTTTAATTGGAAACGAGGTTGTTCAGCCAGATGCAGTATTAATTAACCACCACAGGCACTATTACCTACTTCTTTTTTCCATCATTATCAGTGTGGCCAAGATTTTCTCATTAATTTAATTTTTTGCCCATACATGAAATTTCAGTTTTCTTATTGTTTCCTTACCTGGAGTCTAAAAATAATCTTCCTTGTTTCTTTAACATTGTAACAGTGGAATATCAAGAGTAGAGTGGAAGGATTGGCCTGTTCAGGTATAGGCAATAAGGATGTACATTGTCTTTAAAGAATTTAAACATAATGATCAAATCAACTAAAAGGAACTCTGCCATCTTGAATGTTAATGTCTGTCTAATGCATTCCTAAAGAGCCCGCACTCACAGATCTTTGAGCATGCATGGCTCATTGTCTCCGCTGAATATAATGTACACCATTCTGCCACAAGCATCATCAACCTGACCAACCTGTGTGCTATCCATGTGTCACATGGGGCCCACCCACTTCAAGGAGTCAGTT
This sequence comes from Callithrix jacchus, assembly GCF_049354715.1. NCBI lineage: Eukaryota > Metazoa > Chordata > Mammalia > Primates > Cebidae > Callithrix > Callithrix jacchus. Next base: position 150,181,048 of record NC_133507.1, read on the forward strand.
CTGTACTTCCCTAAAGACGGAGAGAACGCCATGTCGAATTACATCGCACAGCTCCCCCGATGACCTAATTCTTATGCATTAAGATAACTGTTTCAACTCCCACTATAGTTGCAACGGATGCTGCTTCTCCCCACCCCAGATAACCACCTTTAGTGACTCCACTTAGAATTGGTTCCCGTCTTATTCTTCCTCTGCCTGTCACATCTAAGATCTCTTACAGTTTTAAGTCACAGATGATCATCTCTGTCACTTCTGTGATGTTTGACAGCATTCTTCACAATCTTATAAGTTAGGCTGGGGCTGCAAATTGGAAGCTATCATACTAGCCCAGCAGTAAAGAGAAGCCTGGGTTACCAACAGGGCCAGGTCTGGGGTGAGGTAAGTGAGTCACTTACCTGGGACACAAAATTTAAGGACATGGCAAGAAACTCAGTAATTAAGGTAAATAATGTGTTAATGCAACATTTAAAAGTAGCTGAAATTAATGCAAAAAATCTGTGATGAACAAAATATCAAAATTTGTAATAAAAATAGGGTCAAAGTACTGATTTTCCCTTTTGCCTCAGGCTCTAATATAGTTTGACACAGCGCTGATTATGGCATTCAATTGTAAAAGATACAGCAAGAAAAATGGCTAGGAATCTGCTTGAGGTTGAGTAGTTAGGAAGGGCCTATTTGAGTAAGTATGATATTAAACCTGAAATTTGAACAATAGAACAGAGCCAGTCTTGTCAAGGGGAAAAGCCCGCCAGACGCAGTGGAGAGCGGGTGCCAAGTTTCTGAGCTGGCAAGGCACTTGGCATGTGGAAGGAAATCAAACAGAACCCATGTGGCTGGACATAGTTGTGAGGGACAGTGTGGTGGGAGAGGAGGACAGAAAGGCAAGCAAAGGTTTTACCCTTGTCAAACTTTGAAAACCCATATTCAAATTTTATTTTTAGGGCATGGAAAGTCACAGGAGTGTTTTAAGCCAAGAAGTGATTTGATCTGATTTTTATCATAAAAAAAAAGTTTGGGATTTATTATCCATAGAATAAAATGCATTACTCTATGAATAATGGATTTTAGGCTTCTAAGAGGGGAAATAATGAGTTCCAATGTGGGTAGTTTGAGGGGGCTGGAAGTTGTGGGACGTTTTGGTTAATAGTTTCAGTTTAGGGGAAAATGCTCATTGGTAGATATGACAGAGGACAAGACAGAGGCATGAAACGGTTTTTTCAGGGAATACTTAAGCAAATGTGAAAGCATGATATGATGATAAATATAAATCTGTTATTTGTAATAGGTTCCTGGTATAAAGCTCCTTTAATCCTCGTAATTTTCTGAGTGATAGGGGTGATAGAAGCACCGTTTGTTACAATATTTAGTCTTACTCCCTGGGTTCCTGAAACAAGAGCATCTGAGACCCTTGTAATCTCTGGAGTTTTGAGAGCGGCTTTTGTGTGCTAATGAGATGACTGGTAGCTGGGACATCTAGATTGCTTCAGAATGGGGGCTGGTCATGAGAAAGACCTAGGCATGTTTAGATGATTGGAACTTTCAGCGCTATCCTTGACCTCCAGGAAGGGGAGAGTGAATGGAGACTGAGTAAATCACCAATGGTCAATGATTTAACGAATCATACTTATATTATGAAGCCTTCATAAAGGCCCTCAGCGATGGAGTGCAGGAAGCTTCTGGGTTGGTGAAGACATCTAGGTGCTGGGAGAGGGGCTCCCCTAGAGAGGGCATGGAAGCTCCACACTCCTTCTCACATACCGTATCCTATCATCTCACTTATTTGGCTGTTTCTGAGTTGTACTCTCTATAGCAAACCAGTAGTAGGAAGTAAAGTTTGTCTGAGTTCTGTGAGCCATTGAAGGATATTATCAAACCTAAGAAAAGAGTCTGGAAACCCTCGATTAACATCCAGTTGGTCAGAAATACGGGAAGCCCAAGCCTTGAGATTGGAATCTGAGTGGGAGCAGTCTTGTGTGACTGAACCCTCAACTTGTGGGATCTGACGTTAACTCCAGGTATGTGTGTACGAATTGCGTTGCAAGATGCCCAGTTGGTGTTGAAGAATTGGTTGCTGTGGAAATAACAACAACAACAACAACAACAGAACCCTACCACATTAGGTGCCAGAAGTGTACCATGTCTAGAAGCAGATTATAGTAGTAAATATCCTGGAAAGTTTAGTTGGGTTGTAGAGAATTTGGGGTCACCCTCTTGATATTTATAGGCCTGAATTTAAGGTGACATTAGTCAGCCTAGAGATAAGCAGAGGCACCATAGAGTTACCAGGATGCCAATGGATAGCTGGGTGAGAACATGTGGGCAGTGGGCATCCAGAACCAAGTAAACTCTTACAAAAATTTTCAGCCAGGCTTGCTTTCCATCATTGTTTTGTTGTGCCAGTGACTTTAAAACCTGTATCATTAAGGAAAATATAATAATCAGTGTGCTAGTTAATTTCATGTTGATCATGGCTAGGCCATGGTGTCCAGATACCTCGTCAACAATTATTATAGGTGTTTCTGTAAAGGTATTTTTGCATGAGATCTGCTTTACATTTCAATCTGTGGACTTTGAGTAAAGCAGATTGCACTCCATAATGTGGGTGGGCCTCATCCAATCAGTTAAAGGTCTGACTAGAACAAAAGCCTGACTTCTGAGCAAGTGGGAATTCTGCCAGCAGATGACCTTGGGACTTCATCTGCAACATTGGCTCTTTTCTTGGTTCTATGACAGGCTGCCTTTAGACTCAAACTGTAACTCTTTCCTGAGTATAGAGCCTGCCAGCCTCCCCCATAAGCTTTTAGACTTACCAAGACATACATATATGTATGCATTTATATATATCTATATATATATATACACACACACATATATAAACATATATATATACACACACAAATATGTGCATTTCATATAAGTATAAATACATATGTATGTATATATAAATGTGAGCCAATTCTTTTGTCATCATGATGCTTAATATTGAGTGTCAACTTGATTGAAGTATTGATCCTGGGTGTGTCTGTGAGGGTGTTGCCAAAGGAAATTAACATTTGAGGCAGTGGACTGGGAAAGGCAGACCCAACTTCAGTTTGGGTGGGCACCATCTAATCAGCTGCCAGCATTGCTAGAATGAAGCAGACAGAAGAAAGCAGAAAGAGCCTACTTGCTGAGTCTTCTGGCCTTCATCTTTCTCCCTTGCTGGATGCTTCCTGCCCTTGAACATCTTCAGCTCTTGGACTCTTGGATTTACACCAGTGGTTTGCCAGGGTCTCTCAGGCTTTCAGCCACAGACTAAAGGCTGCACTGTCAGCTGCCCCCTACTTTTGAGGTTTTGGGACTGACTTCCTTGTTCCTCAGCTTGCAGATGGCCTATCGTGGAACTCCACCTTGTGACTGTGAGTCAGTGCTCCTCAGCAAAGTCCCTTTTATCTATACACCTCTCCTATTAGGTCTGTCCCTGTAGAGAACCGGACTGATACGATCACCATTTGAGCCAATTCCTTAGAACTCTTTATACAGATATATAGATAGAAATATCGATAGATGTACATATACATATACACACACACATACGTACATTCAATCACACATGTTAGAAAGAAAGGTGAGATGGATGCTTGCATAGATACAGAACATAGATGTAGTAAATGACAGTGATCCTTTCTGAAACAATTAAATGGAGTATTACTAATCACAACAAAAAATAATAGTTTTGCATAAAGTATCATTTATTGCAGACACCTCTAGCCTCCTGTATCTTCCTTTTGTTTTTCATTTAATCTTTTAAGCTACCCCATGAGAGTGATAGAGTAGATTTGTCACTTTCAGGGAACAAATTCGCTATCCTATTTAGCAAAAAGAAGATAAAATGTAGATATAAAAGCACGAAACTTCTTGCATATGGGGGCAGCCAAAAAGGGGAACAAGACTTGTTCACTTTCAGGTGAGAATACTGAGGAACAGTGCATTGGTGTCCTTTGAAAATTGTCATTACATTTTACTTAACTGCATTTTTAGAAATTCAGTCTTGCTTTGGAAATTAATCCATATTGTATAGCTTGCTGGATTAGATAAAATTTGAGATTAGCTTTTAATTATTACTTTTCTTCACATATGGATAAAGGTTTTACTTAAAAGTGTGCAAAGCAGTATAAAAATTGGTGGTGAGAGGTTGCTGACTCTCAGCCAAGTGGAAAGTGCATCACTGAGTGATATTTTTATTTCTTATGAAATAAATACATGTACATCACAGTTGTAAGTGTGGGTGAGACTGTGCTGTAAAGAAAAGCACATTGTAGATGATATGGAGTGACCTAGTTTTCTGAGCAGAAACCTCCAGTTTTGGATTTATGAAGACACAGCCTTCAGAACTCAAGTGATGAAGAGCTATTTCCATCAGTATATAAAAACATAATTATCCCACATCCTAAATGATATAAATGGAGGCACCAAGAAAATGACTTCTTGTTTTATAAACCAAAAGTATCTAAAAGCAGGAGAAAATGCCTCTTTGGCATTTGCTGCCCTACTTAACTAAAAGAAGATAAAGTGTAGATAGAAAAGGGCCAAACTTCTTGCATATAGGGGGAGCTAAAAAAAAGGGAATCAGTCACTCGTATGGGAATAAAATGACCCAAAAGGGTATGTGGCAATAGCCATAAAGAGAAGAATAAACCAGAGGCAGACATAAAGGGGCATGCAGACAAGTGTCTGTTCAGGGAGGAGACACTGAAGCAGGGAGCTCAGGAAAGTGAGCTACTGCAGGGATAATATTTCTCCAGTTTTTGCATGCTATCTAATTCCATTAAATAATTGTACTGAATTCCACCAAGCATATTTTCTAAGACACGGTTTCAGATGTTAAGCTTCGATAGTCTTTTGACTTACACATTTGAAACAAGTCTGCTTATTAATAGCGAAGTTGTCACGTTGGATCTCACTTCGTATGCATTGCTCAATTTTCACTGGCAATTTCACCAAAGGAAAGATTCTCAAGAGCTTTCTCTGTGACTCTGTTAGCACCTTTAACATGGCTGAAAATTTGAACCAAAGTTCAAGGGATTGTGGCAGCTGTGGTTTGATTGTGGGAAGAGAAAACCAGAAACATTAAAAGGGATACAAATAACAAAATTATAGATGGAGAACAGATTGGTAGTTCCCAGGGGTTAGAGAGTAAGGGAGAAAGGAAGTGGCTGTGGCCCTAGAAGGATAGCAGGAGAGGTCTGCTGAGGGACCTGTTTTGCCCCATGCCTGAAGTGGTGGTCATATGAACCTATACATGTGCTAAAACTGCACAGAACTAAATACGCATGCAAATGAATGTATGCAAAACTGGTGAAACCTGAAGAAAGTCTATGGATTGCATCAGTGTCAATTTCCTGATTATGATATTGTACTACATTGTTGTTGGTGTTTTGTCGTTTGTTTTTTGTTTATCTTTTTGAGATGTAGTGTTGCTGCAACTCCCAGGCTGGAGTGCAATGGCACAATCTTGGCTCACTGCAACCTCCTCCTCCTGGGTTCAAGTGATTCTCCTGCTTCAGCCTCTTGGGTAGCTGGGACTACAGTTGCCCACCACCACATCCAGCTATTTTTTTGTATTTTAGGTAGAGACGTGTTTCACCATATTGTCCAGGCTGGTCTCAAACTCCTGACCTCAAGTGATCCACCCACCTTGGTTTCCCAAAGTGTTGGGATTACAGGCGTGAGCCACCACACCCAGCCTGTACTAGAGTTTTGCAAGATGTTACCACTGGGGGAAACTGGATGAATGGTATAGGGCAGCAGTTCCCAATTTTTTGGCACCAGGGACCAGTTTTGTGGAAGATAGTTTTTTCATGGACCGGGAGATTGAGGGGAGGGTTTCAGGATGAAAATTCTGCCTCAGATCAGGCATTTGATTATATAAGGAGTGCACAACCTAGATCCTTCACATGCACAGCTCACGATAGGATTTACACTCCTCTGAGAATCTAATGCCACCGCTGATCTGACAGGAGGCAGAGTTCAGGCAGTAATGCCCACTCAGCTGCCGCTCACCTCCTCCTGGGCAGCCAGGTTCCTAACAGGCCATAGATTGGTACCAGTCTGTGGCCCACAGATTTGGAACCCCTGGTACAGGGAATTTCTTTGTTTTATTTCTTATAACTACACAGTTATTTATAATTATCTCAAAATTGCAAAGTTAGAAACAAGTAATACAGGCCAGTCTTCACTTTAGCTGCTCTAATATATGTGGTGACATTTCATTGTGGTTTTAATTTGTGCAATTTGTTCTTCTTGTTTATCTAAATATCTTCTTTGGTACAGTGTCTTCAGATTTTATATCCATCTTTTTTTTCTGATTGTTTCCTTATTATTGAGTTTGAGAGTTTAAAAAATACATTTTGTGGGGGAAAAAAAGCGTAATAAATATGTGTTTTGCAAATATTAGCTCAGCGTATGGCTTTTTAACCTCCAACCAGTGTTTTTTGAAAAGAAGAAATTTTAATTTGATGCAGTTCTGTTTATCGATTTCTTATCTTTTGTATGACATTTTTGATATTATATCTAAGAACTCACTGCTTAACCCCAAGTTACAGAGCTTTTCTTCATACAAAGTGTTGGTAAAGATAGAAAAGAAATAAAACTGATACAACGCTGGCAGAAAGGTAAAATATTACAACCTCGTAAAAATGTTTTTGGAGTTTGTAAAAATGTTTTTGGAGTTTCTAAAAATGTTAGCAAGTCCCTGTTATATGACTTCATCATACCACTCCTCAGCATTTACACAAGAGAAAGAAAGCTTGCAGCCAGGCAGATTCTTGCATATGTGTACAATTTGTCAGAATCAAAATGGAGCCACTAATGTCAGGAAAATCCTGACAAACAGAGCCAGGGAAGGCTCTGAAGAGAGTATTCCCACATTTGTATGCCTGATAAAGAAAAAGACTACAAAAACCACAACATTGTACAAAGTCCATTGCAACCTTACAAAAAGAAAAAATAAATACTTCTGCAAAGACATTTGCCCAGCAACTGCCCCTCTAACCTAGGACTACTGTCACCCTTCTTATTAATTTTTGTAGTTAAGCATAATTATTTAAAAACAATTATGTAATCCTTCTTTTATTTTTCTTTAAAAAATTCTGTCTTTCCTTACCTCCCTGAATACACACATAATTTACTATAACATGTATATTCCATTGCAATGCTCCAGTCACAAATAAACATCATTTATTTTTTCGGGGAGTCTCTCTCTGTTATTTAAACTGACATACATATGCTCACAGCAGCTTTATTCGTAACAGCCCAAAACTAAAAACAACCCAAATTTCTACCAGGAGATGACTGAGTGTACAAACTGTGGTATATCCATACAGTGATATAGTACTAAACAATAAACATGGACAAAATAGTGACGCACACAGCATGAATAAATCTCAAAATAATTACACAGAGTAAAAACAGCTGGAACACGTACATATGCATACATACAATAGTAAAATTTCATGATGCCATGTAAACGAAATCTCTAAAATTGCAAATTAATCTACATTGACAGATGCGGAGCATTGTTGCATGGGAAGGAAGATAGGGAAGGGTGAAAGAAATATCATGATGGAACCTGAAGGTGGTGGATTCACTCATTATCTTGATTGTGGTGATAGTTGTACAGGTGTGTACATATGTCAAACACATCAAATTGTACATGTTACATATGTAAAGTTTATTTAATAAAGCTGTTAAAAATTATAGAGCCCTCTTGTTTCTCCTTGGGCTGTTGAAAACTGCTGTTGGGGGAAACGACAGAAGAGCCCTGCCTACTTCCCCAGAACTTTCTCTTACGAGCAAAAGTCAGGAGCCATTGCAAGAAGGACAGACAATACTGCCACTTCCAAAGCCCAGAAAAAGATTCACTGCTTTGTAAGAGAGAGTAGACACCAAGGTCAACTGCCCTTGAGGAAGACCAAGAAAACTTCTTGGATACATTATCCAACACTGATAGAGAGCTGAGGGAAGTCTGAGACTTTCTCCTGCCTCCAACTTGCTCCAGAGCAAAGGCATCGTTTGGTGGGAGTGGAGAGAGGATGGAAACGCCAAGAAAGTCCCGCCACTTTGAGTGAGTCCCAGGCTCAGACTTCAGCACAAGGGCAGCTGAAGTCTGAGGCTGGTCTAGGAACACAGAGAAACAAGAACCTTTCTTCATTGACTTTTGCCATCTGCATGTTCCGGATCTACATGACATATCTCTATTGAGCCATCCTGCATTGGCAAGCTTTGAAAAAGTTTCTGCCAAAATGTCAGGCTATTGTTTTCTGGAGGATAAAGCAGGAAGGCCATGTTCCCTCGTAGAGTAAAGGTGTGTCCATACCCAGGAGTGCCCAGTCCTTCCTCTATCCAGCAACAAAGAGCAAAGTGTTGAATAGCGGAGGAACACAGTCCAGATCCTTCTGTGTCCCATAGTACACATTTCTTAGGTGGAGGAAATAAGTTACAAGCTTTCATCTATTTGAAATGCTAGAGGCATTAAGCCCATTATCTTTTTCCTCCAAATGGTTTTGGAAAGGGAGAAATTATTATGATTATTTTTCCCTTCTGATAATTTTTGGAACTAGTCATCAGCTGGATAGACATTAATTTTTATTCTTTACTAAAATAAAAGACATTTATTCATCATAAGATATTTTGAATAGAGTCAATTGCCTTGGCAAAAAATTGCTACAATGAAACATTAATAGGCTGCTTAATTTGGAATTTTCAAAATAGCTATCCTCATTGTTTATTGAAAGGCATTTCTGTAGATTTCCCCGCTCAGAAGCATTTGTAAAGCATTGCAGAATGATTGCTTAATTTAGAATGGGTTTCAACATTTCCCCTAGGATTGGAGTATAATAAACACATCATGTATTTGTTTTCTTTCACTACATGTTTCCTGGAAACATTTTAGTCATTTTTTTATAAGAAACATCAAGTTGAAAGACATTTTGGTTAGAAGCATGTTAATAGTACCACCTTTTTCCCTTTCTTCTATAAAGAAGATAGGCAGCATGAGTTAAATGGTAACCACCAGCTCTTTACTTGATAAAATGCCTAACTTAGGCTACAGTAAACAAGGAAGACTGAAATAATGATAGTTATTTAAAGCTGGGCATGCGAGATTCCTGTTAATCCACGGCAACTACAGGCAATGCCTTCTCCCGCACTGTAGAGTCAGGAAAATGTTATCACACCAAACAGCCACATGCACCTGACGCTGACTGTGCCTCACAAACACACACCCACCAGCATTAGAGTTTAGTTGGAAGGGAAGGGGCAGTTCCATCTCTGCCTTCTGGTAGAGCGAGTATAAAGAGCTCAGACTTTAGAGTCAGACAGAAAACAATTCAGTTCAGCTCCACTGCTTGCACTTGGCTTACCTCAGGCAAATGAATAATAATGACAACAATGAAAATAATACCTGACATTTATAGAACACTTATATTTGCCAGCTTTTATAATAAACACTTTATATGCATTAATTCTTTCACTCTTCACCATGATATTATAGAATCTTGTTTTCAGGTAGGAAGCTTGGATGAAATGAGAAAGAAGAGTGAAAGAAATATCATGATGGAACCTGAAGGTGGTGGATTCACTCATTATCTTGATTGTGGTGATAGTTTTACAGGTGTATACATATGTCAACCATATCAAATTGTATATGTTGCATATGTGAAGTTTATTTAATAAAGCTGTTAAAAATCATACCGCCCTATTGTTTCTCCTTGGACTGTTGAAAGCTGCTGCTGGGGGAAATGACAGAGCAGGGGTAACTTGCCCACCAGTACACAGCTTGTAAGTAGCAGAGTGGTGTAATGAGCACTTTATCTGATGACTATGAATGTACAATGACATCTGGGTATCTACCAGAAAGAAGCTCTGTAACCCAGATCAGTGGATCATCTACCATTTAAGGAATAAGAAGAAATCTGGACTCAATGAAGGTCAAAGCTGAGCCAGCCTAGCAGTGAAGCAAATCTGTTCATGGCCCCCAGCATGCCATGATCTTAATATTGTGAACCCGAATATTCAAGACAGGTCTCAGTTAATTTAGAAAGTTTATTTTGCCAATGTTGAGGACACACGTATGTGACACAGACTCAGGAGGTCCTGATGACACGTTCCTAAAGTGGTCAGGCACAGCTTGGTTTTTTACATGTTAGGGGGACATGAGACATCAATCAGTATATGTAATATGAACATTGGTTCTGTACAGAAAGGTGGGACAATTCAAGTAGGGAGCAGGGTTCCAGGTCACCGGTAGGTGAGAGACAAATGGATGCATTCTTTTGAGTTTCTGATTAGTCTTTCCAAAGGAGGCAATCAGACATGCATTTATCTGTGAGCAGAGAAATGAATTCAAATAGAATGAAAGGCAGGTTGGCCCTATGAAGTTCTCAGCTTGACTTTTCCTTTTAGATTAGTGATTTGGGAGCGCCAAGGTTTATTTTTCTTTCACAAAATTAAGGCCAAGTTTGTCAATAGTACCCCTTGTTTCTGCCAGTATAAAATCAGATCCTGAAGTGCAGTGACCTAAGCCTGCAGTCCAGTGGAAAAGAAGTCCCTGCCCTAGGAGCGCACATAATGAAGGGTACAGGAGGATTAGGATTCTCAGGATACAGAAGACGAACTTCACTGAGCCAGAAATTGTCTCTCAATATTTAAGTTTTGTCATCTATACTTGATCTGCTTCCAATATAAATCAAGTTACCTAAAACAGAAGAAAAGATGTGTTCCCTTGAAAATAAATAAGCCCCTGGCAAAGGGAGCCTGATTCCCACATTATTTGGTGGTTTGGCTCCCCGCAGCCTGGGTTTCCAAATACACCCTTCAAGCTCATGACCTGATCCTTCTCATCCCATTGTTCCCCAGGGCAGCACGTGTCAAATTTTGCTCTGAGATCTCATAAAACTGTTAACCAGCCAGAGCCCTGGAACCTACTCTCAAAATCTCAGATTTAATATGTTGGGTAAAAATCTAGAAATCTGTAGTGTTAAAAGCCTCACAGATCCCTTGCCTATGAGGCCAGCCCCAGGAACAAGGTCCTTTGCTGCGTGCTGGTGAAATGTGCACATGCATTCATACTTAGATACATGCTCATGCTTACACCTTAGCACCTCCTGTCCCATCACATTTTGGAATCTTTCCGAAGCCTCCCTTCTCTCTGGATTAAATCACCTCCACTTTTCACAGCCAATGCATTTTTTTTAAAAAAACAACATTCTGGATGAAGGCCACAGCTCCAGTGCCTGGCAACTGCTACTTCTGGCTTGCCAATATGAGATTTATTACTCTCTTGAAAGAAGGCATTTAGAACTCAAAACACAAAATCTGGCAAAGTTGTTGAGCTAGAGGAGAAAGAATACTTCACATTTCTTCTACACCCCAACAAAAAAAGGCATAACATACTTGTGGGAGGATAGGCATTTAGCAAGGGTCATATCGAGGTCTTTGAGGAATGCACAAATTTGAAAAGTATGTCTATCATGTTCTTATATTGTTCTGCCTAGAAAAGTGTGGTATGTCAAGGAAAATGGGAAGAAGACAATAAACACGAAATTCTACAGCTTGAGAACATGCTATTGCTTCTTGGAGCTGGCTTGATATTTTCATGAAAGAGTTATCAGTTTTTCTCTAGTTCTGTTTGCGGGCTGCCTGATCATGTTAAAATAACTCCCTTTTCATTTTTGTCCATTCTGTAATCTCTTCAGCAATCTGGCTTTGTGGTGAATATTACAAGAACCCCAGAGAAGCATGTAGGTATTGTAGCTCAAAGACAGTCAGGTATGTGCTCAGCTTTTGAAGAAAGATTTGACAGAAAGGATATTTAGAGACTTGCACAATATGGATTTCAGAAACCCTTTCACTCTCTATTGAGCCAACGAGATCGATTTGTTAAACAGTTGTAGTTGTTAGAATCACTCTCAAGTTTTTCACTTCACTTTGCTTAGGAAGACACAGAGATGGCATAACATGGCAGAAGAAAGACTGGTAATGTTCCATGTTGTAATTGTATCATTTGCTCATGTGTTTCTCCATTAAAAAACTTCTTTACTGGAGGGATTAAGGAAACCATACCATTTGTAAGATACTACACTGCTGCGACATCAAAATTGATGAAGACGTGATTCTTAATTTGAAGGACTCATTTTCTGGCAATGAAGGCAAGCATTTTAGCAAACTGTAGTATCATAATAGAGACTCATTTCAGCTTTTAACAGAAATTATATCTTCAAGGACATTACTTTTTTTATTTTAGAGACTCAAAAATGGCTAGTACTGGGAGTTATAAAAAACATATTTTCTCCTCCATGACCATTAAATTTAATGACAACTTCTTCCTTGGAAACGAAATCTAGTAGTTAATATCTATCAATTTCCTGAAATGTACTATTACATTAAAAGTCATGCTTTCATTCTGCAGTTCACCTGGGCCTTCCTGACTCCAAAATAATGACATGAAAAATACCATTGTTTGACTGTTACATGGCTTCAAAATGTTAAATATTTTAAATAATTTCTACTATATTTAAAGCTTCAGTTCAGTGATTGTAATTGCAAACAAAGCTAAGCCTTTGTTCAGAGTAGAGATAAATATCTGTGAGATAGAAAATTGTGATTTGCCATTCTGGATGGAATCCAGTCTCACACCCTGCTTCTGACAACGCAATTAAGAATTATCTCTCATGGGATAAGCACTGTCCTGCTGGGCCCACCAAAACAGCACAGCTACCTCTTTTTCATAATAGCTTTCACATAATTGAAAATCAACATCCAGATATTTAGAGAAGCTCATTTTTCATAAATTACCAAAGTTGCCTCTTTTAAAAAGTTATAAATAAGGTATATTAGTCCATTTTTATGCTGCTGATAAAGACATACCCGAGATTGGGCAATTTACAAAAGAATGCGGTTTAATGGACTTACAGTTCCATGTGGCTGGGGAGGCCTCATAATCATGGAGGAAGGCAAAGAGGAGCAAGTCACTTCTTACATGGATGGCTGCAGACAAAGAGAGAGAGTTTGTGCTGAGAAACTTGTTTTTAAAACTATCAGATCTCATGAGACCCATTCACTATCATGAGAGCAACACAAGAAAAACATGCCCCATGATTCAGTAATCCCCACTGGGTCCCCGCAACAACATGTGGGAATTATGGGAGCTACAAGATGAGATTTGTGTGGGGACATGGTCAAACCATAACATTCTGCCCCTGACTCCTCCCAAATCTTATATCTTCTCATTTCAAAATGAATCATTTCTTCCCAACAGTTCCCCAAAGTCTCAACTCATCTCAGCATTAACTCAGAAGTCCACAACCCAAAGTCTTATCCAAGACAAGGCAAATCCCTTCAGCCTATGAGCCTGTAAAATCAAAAGCAAGTTAGTCACTTCCTGGATACTATGAAGGGACAGGCATTGGGTAAATACAGCCATTCCAAATGGAAGAAATTGGCTAAAACAAATTGGCTAAAGGCCCCAAGCAAGTCTGAAATCCAGAGGGGCAGTCAAATCTTAAAGTTCCAAATGATCTCCTTTGACTCCATGCCTCACATCCAGAGAACACTGATGCAAAAGGTGGGTTCCCATAGTCTGGGGTGGCATTGCTCCTGTGGCTTTTTAGGGTACACTGTCTCTCCCAGGTGCCTTCATGGGCTGGCACTGAATGTCTGCAGCTTTTTTAGGTGGATGGTGAAAGCTGTCAGTGGATCTACCATTCTGGGGTCTGGGAGGACGGTGGCTTTTTCCTCACAGTTCCACTAGGCAATGCCCCAGTAGAGACTCTGTGTGGGGGCTCCCACTTCACATTTCCCTTCTGCACTGCCCTAGTAAAGGTACTCCATGAGGACCCCACCTCTATAGCAAAGTTCTGCCTGGACATCCAATAGTTTCCATACATCTGCTGAAATCTAGGTGGAGGTTCCCAAACCTCAACTGTGGACTTTTGTGTACTTGCAGGCTCAATACTACATGGAAGCTGCCAAAGCTTGGGGCTTATGCCTTCTGAAGCCATGGTTTGAGCTCTACTTTGGCCACTTTCAGCCACATCTGGAACAGCTAGGATGTAGGACAACAAGTCCCTAGGCTGCACATGCATGGGAACCGTGGGCTTGACCCACAAAACAACTTTTTCCTCATAAACCTTCAGGCCTGTGATGGGATGGGCTGCTACAAAGGTCTCTGACATGTCCTGGAGACATTCTCCCCATTGTCTTGGTGATTAACAAGGGTCTCCTCGTTATTTATGCAAATTTCTGCAGTTGGCTTGAATTTCCCCACAGAAAATAGAATTTTCTTTTCTATCACATTATCAGGCTGCAAATTTTGCAAACTTTTATGCTGTGTTTCCCTTTTAAAACTGAATGACCCTTATAGGAGCTCAAGTGCTGTGCAGGGAGCTCCGTTGTTCCAAGCAGAGCTGCTGGGCAGGTACCTTTAAGTATGCTGCAGCAGAACTCATAACTGCCTCTTTTCCCAGGTGCTCCGACCTAGGAATGTTGGCTTTATAAGTTCCTGAAGTACTGCTGCCTTTTTTCAGAGCTGTTCTGCCCTGCATGTAGTAGTCTAGTCATAGTCTGCCAGCAGAGGTGTTGCTGAGCTGCTGCAGGCTCTGCCCAGCTGCTGTGTGAACTGCCTTGGTATTGGTGGACTGCCATGGTAGCAGCAGATGCCCTTCCCCTCACTGAGATGGACCATCCTGGGTCCAGCTGTGCTTGCTGCAAAACTCTCAATCCAGAGCGTTTCAGATTACTTGTTTTGTGGGGGTGGTACCCGCCAAGCCAGATGGCTCCCTGTCTCAGCCCCCTCCCCTTCAGTTGAATATGAACAGACACTTTTCAAAAGAAGATATACATGAGGCCAACAAACATATGAAAAAATGCTCATCATCACTGATTATTAGAGAAATGCAAACCACATTGAGATACCATCTCACGCCAGTTAGAATGGCGATCATTAAAAAATCTGGAGACAACAGATGCTGGAGAGGAGGTGGAGAAATAAGAACACTTTTATACTGTTGGTGGGAGTGTAAACTAGTTCAACCATTGTGGAAGACAGTGTGGCGATTCCTCAAGGACCTAGAAATAGAAATTCCATTTGCCCCAGCAATCCCATTACTGGGTATATACCCAAAGGATTATAAATCATTCTACTGTAAAGACACATGCACACATATGTTCATAGCAGCACTGCTTACAATAGCAAAGACCTGGAGCCAACCCAAATGCCCATCGATGATAGACTGGACAAGGAAAATGTGGTACATATACACCATAGAATACTATGCAGCCATAAAAAATGATGAGTTCGTGTCCTTTGTAGGGACATGGATGAATCTGGAAACCATAATTCTTAGCAAACTGACACAAGAACAGAAAATCAAACACTGCATACTCTCATTCATAGGCAGGTGTTGAACAATGAGAACACAGGGACACAAGGAGGGGAGCATCACACACTGGGGTCTGTTGGAGGGGGAGCCAAGGGAGGGACAGTGGGGACTGGGGAGGTCGGGGAGGGATAACATGGGGAGAAATGCAAGATGTAGGTGATGGGGCAACGGAGGCAGCAAACCACATTGCCATGTGTGTACCTATGCAACTATCCTGCCTGATCTGCACATGTACCCCAGAACCTAAAGTATAATAAAAAATATAAATAAAAATAATAATTAAAAAAAACTGAATGCCTTTAACAACACCCAAGTCATCTTTTGAATGCTTTGCTGCATAGAAGTTTCTGCCAGATACTCTAAATCATCTCTGTCAAGTTCAAAATTCTGCAAATCTAGGGCAGGGGCACCAGTCTCTTTGCTAAAACACAACATGCCACCAGTCTCTTTGCTAAAACACAAGAGTCACCTTTGTTCTAGTTCCCAACAAGTTCCTCATCTCCATCTGAGACCAACTCAGCCTGAACACTGTTGTCCATATCACTACCAGCATTTTGAGCAAAGCCATTCAACAAGTCTCTCAGATGTTCTAAACTTTGACACATTGTCATGTCTTCTTCTGAGCCCTCTAAACTGTTCCAACCCCTGCCTGTTACCCAGTTCCAAAATTGCTTCCACATTTTCGGGTATCTACAGCAGTGTGCTACTCTACTGGTACCAGTTTACTGAATTAGTTCGTTTTCACGCTGCTGATAAAGACATACCTGAGACCGGGCAATTTACAAAAGAAAGAGATTTAATTGGACTCAGTTCCACATGGCTGGGGAGGTCTCATAATTATGGTGGAAGGCAAGGAGGAGAAAGTCACATCTTGTGTGGATGGCAGCAAGCAAAGAGAGAGAGTTGTGCAGAGAAACTCTCATTTTTAAAACCATCATATTTTGTGAGGCTTATTTACTATCGTTAGAGCAGCATGGGAAGGACCTGCCGCCATGATTCGATAATCTACCAGGTGCCTCCCTCAACACATGGAAATTATGAGAACTACAAGATGAGATTTGGGCTGGGACACAGAGCCAAACCATATAATAAGGCATTCCTATAAATCAAATAGGACTCTCTTGTAAAGCAACATTAGCTCATTTCCATTGATCTATCTATGTGGAAGTTGAAAATTATACACACAAAGTGAATTCACAAAAAGTAAAAATACTGAATCATCTCTGTTCTTCCCAGTTGTACCCTATGAATGTTGCTCCTTCTACTAAGGCTGTTACTCCTAATACTAAACCATTACTTTTCTTCTATTACTGGTGATGATAATAATCATAGATAATACAATGATCATTTGCTGCATGTCTAGCACACATTTAAGCGTTGTACATGGGCCGGGTGCAGTGGCTCATGACTGTAATTCCAACACTTTGGGAGGCCAAGGTGGGTGGATTACTTCAGGTCGGGAGTTTGAGACCAGCCTGACCAACATGGAGAAACTCTGTTTCTACTAAAAATACAAAATCAGCCAGGCGTGGGGGTGCATGCCTGTAATCCTAGCTACTTGGAGACTGAGGCAGGAGAATTGCTTAAACCTGGGAGGTGAAGGTTGCAGTGAGCTGAGATTTTGCCATTGCACTCCAGCCTGGGTAACAAGAGTGAAACTCCATCAAAAAAAAAAAAAAAAAAAAGCGCATTGTACATGAACTTGCTCATTTAGTCTTCACAATAACTGCATGGAGTTAGATACTAATAAAATATGCATATTCTGATGTGAAAGTTTAGGCAGAGAGAAGTTGAGTAAATTGTCTAAGGTCTAACAGCTTGCATTCAACCCAGAGCACCATGGCGCCAGAACAAATGTTCTTCCACATCATGACCTGATGTCTCAGGATGTCTTCACTTATGCCAATTATTGTAAGTGTATACATTTATTACATAGCTTAAAAATTCTAGACATTGTTTAAATAAACTGTTAAACATTTTCAGAAAGAGCTACTCATCGAGATTGTTATAACTAACTTATTCTGGAATAATTATGTTACCCTATGGAAAACATTTTTGAGTTTTAGTCATATTATTTTTCTCAAAGAAGATGAATTAACCTTATATACAGTCAAGGTTTAGCCTCCAGAAATGTATAGTTAGCCAAAATCTAGAAGCACAATATTTTTACTATTCTGACCCTATGAATAATTTTTAAAAGGTCATTTTTAAATTCAAGTTTAATTTGACATGAATAATTTGACATAGGTCTACATGTATAGTCACAACCCCTTATAAACTCCAGGATCCCCAGTGGGTACCTGGAACCTCAGATAGTACTGAGCCTTATATATGCTATATTTTTTCTATACATATATATTTATGGTAAAGTTTAATTTATACATTGGACACAAAGAGATTTACAAGAATAATAATGAAATACATCAATTATAACAATATGGTGTAATAAAAGTAAAATAAGGGCTACTTGAACACAAGCACTGCAATACAGTGAGAAATAGTTGATCCAATAACCAAGAAGGCTACTAAGGAACTAACAGGTAACTGACAGGTAGCATATACAGTGTGGATACACCGGACACAGAAATGATTCATGTCCCAGGTGGGATGGAGTGGGAGGGTTAAAGATCTTATCATCCTACTCAGAAAGGCATGCATTTAAACATATGAATTGTTTACTTCTGGAATTTCCATTTAATATTTTTGGACCCCATTGACTGTAGATAACTGAATGTGTAGAATGCGAAACCACAGCTGGCACAGGGTAGGGGCTACAATATACAGATGTGTAGATAGGTAGACATATAGAAATAACAAGAATCGGTTACTGCCTTTTTAGGCCTTCAATCTCATGAAGAAGGTAAGTACATAAAATATAATAGTAATAAAATGTATGTGTCATTATTGTGATGAACAATGGCTACATGTTATTTCTCTAAAAATAGTAAGAATCCCTTTGCAGGTAGAGAAGACATCTTTCCTCTTACAGCTGTATTACATAATTGAGTTTTGAAATGAAGTAGCTTTCCAGAAGGATTTATTGAGGGTTGACTGAATCATCATGTAGATTATGTTTTATTTGTAGTTGTTCAAGCAGCTTAAGTATTTTGATGTTTCCTAAAAGGTGTCATAAATTTTATAGAATAAATAGCAGTTCCCACACAGCGATGAATGTTCACTTTGGGAGTTGGAAAGTAGAAAAGCAATCTGAAGTTTTCCCAAAAGTGCACAGTATTATGATTTTATGAATAAAAATTGTGAGCAATATGCTTCCTTAAAAGGAAAAGGATATCTAACTGTAGATTATTTATTTTCGTTAATCTTCAAGTCAACTTAATTTGTAATTAGTAAGTCAGAAAGGCAATATTTCTAATAATAAATAATTATTAGCTTAGTTTAGGAGTAAATCTCAGATTTTTTCTTCACTTTATTTCTCTGTCTTACACAAACTTAGAGGGATGTGATCATCTCTTAGTGCTATCCTCTAGAAATGAAATTGGGAACACTTTTATTGTATGTAAAGTTGGAGATAAACCTATTTAACTCATAGTATTTGAGGACTTTAATCCAGCAACCCTTACCGCTAGGACATTTTGGGGCAAAATCGTCTATCCATCGGTCTTTCTGGGACTGCAGCAGCCAATACTTCAAACTAGTCTCTGAAGATCAAATCAGGGTGGCTGAAGGATAAGGAAACCATATCTCTCCCATGAAGGACTTAATCCCATCAAGTAGGTTGTTTCTCACAGTCTTCTACACTGTTTAGACTGGAAGGCAAGCGTTCACTTTTTTAAAGAGATTTAGAACGTAAAATTAGTGCCAGTACCAAATGCAGTCTTCGGCCTCTGCAGTCAGCCACAGCACTAATAGCTCAAAAACATTACAAAAAGATAGGAGTTTAATAGAAATGCAAATCTCAAGGCTTACTCAGATAAAATAATAAGAAATCTTCACAGTCAAATCTAAATTTCTGAATACTATCTGATAATGGATTAAAGGAATTCATTATTAGGTGTACCATGAAGGAGCATACTCTGTATAGACCTATATAGACTCCATGAGAAAAGAAAGCATTACCATAGATCACAGAAAATGAAATTATCTAATATATTGTCTAGGAATTCAGACTTTTAAATTGGACCGCTACAGGTATAGACTATAGAAAACAAAAAGAGAAGCATGGAGAAGACCTGTCTATTTCACTCTCTGGAGGTATCAAGTTTCGCCTGTCTTTGAATGATCTTGGACTCAAGATCTAAGGAAAGAAAATCACCTTATATTTCCTCTTTAGATCAGAAAGAAAGTTGGATAAAACAAATGTGACTATTCGTGGGTGGGGTAAGCAACAGATCATGCAGTACCCAGATTCGTGTCGTGTCTCTGCATTTATTCTCTGAATTCCACTTCAGCAGCCTGAAGCTGCCAGCTACCTGAAAGCTTAATAACTACTTGAATGTGATGCTCAGCACTCAAGATGACAGCCTACATCCCCGAGCCTAGGTAGTAATAATTAGTTTGATGATTTCCATTGATAGGTGAAACTGGTTTTAATGCTACTTGCTAAGTCCTGTGTTAACTGTTATCCAAATTACATAATTTATTCTTCTCACCAATGCTATGAAATACACCATGTGATTATTTACATTTTACCATTGAAAAAAACCCAGTGATTTGCAGAGGTTAAATAACTTGCCAAAGGTCACATCGCTCACAAGTAATGGAACAGGGACTCAAATCCAGGTCTCTGACCATAAACTTTGAGCTCTGAAATGCTCCTAACTATAATACTGTATTACCTTAGGTTTCAAGTAGGTCAACTAGATCGTTGCTAATATATAAATGTCCAGAAAAGAGGCTAGGCCACCACACATGCCTTGGAAAGCAAGGGTGCAGTGGGAAGGGTGAGAGGGACTTCAAGAAAACCATTTATGGTGCCTGATAGCTGCCTACGGGACTGTGGGAGATCCTGTGAATACACTGTCAAACATTCATCCCTAAGAAATCTAAAATCTAGAGCCTGGGTGTGGTGGCCCATGCCTGTTATCCCAGCACTTTGAGAGGCCGAGGCAGGTGGATCACCTGATGCCAGGAGTTTGAGACCAGCCTGAACAACATGGCAAAAACCCATCTCTACTACAAAAAAAAAAAAAAAAAAAAAATTAGTCAAGCATGGTGGTTGGTACCTATATTCTCAGCTACTCAAGAGGCTGAGACAGGAGAATTTCTTGAACCCAGGAGGTGGAGGCTGTAGAGAGCTGAGATTGCACCATTGCACTCAAGCCTGGGTAAAAAGAGTGAGACTCCGTCTCAAAAAAAGAAAAAGTCTAAAATCTAAAAGATAAGAAGCTGCTCCCAACAGCATTAAGACAGAAATGGAAAACAGAGATTTTTACTTCCCATAGCCAGATGTGTACATTTTATAGAACTGTCCAGGAGATGTTTTAAAGGAGACTTTTGACTAAAAGCTCTTTCTGCACCAGAGAGCACCAACTTTAGCTCATGGTTGTGTCACACAAATGAGAACAGCTTGCCCTGTCTTCCATTCTCTCATGCCGAATTTACTCTATTGTAGGTTACAGAAATAGTTTCAGATATATGGGTAAGAAACTGGACTGGAGGAAGAGGAGGGAGGAAGAGAAGGGGATTACTAGGTGGGGAAGAGAGAAGAGGCTGGCAGTGCCATCTGTACCAACATGGCCTTCCCCAACAAGCTGATAGAGGAAAGCATTAACTCTAAATACAATATAGTGTTTTCTAAAATAAAATAGGAACAAACATTATAATTAGTAAGTTGATACTATTCTTGGGTCCAAAAGATACTGGAGGACTTTGTATTCTCTAAGAGTGACGTTAAAAAAAAGTATGTGATTTATTCAATATGTCTTCCAGGAAAAGGTCATTAATAGCCTAGAAGATTGAAAGTCACACTGAAAATAGAGACTAAAGTTAGTTTGTACTTTGTCCCATTTTGTTTTGTCTACGATTTATCAATTTTTGTTATTGAACAGCATTAATTTATGTAAAGCACTTATACCAGTACCCAAAAAATAGTAAGACCTATATAAGTATAAACTATTATTTCAGTGAAATGGTTTCATATTTAACTCCCCAAAGGGAAAAAGTGTTTGTGGGATCAAAGCTACAACTGATAATTATTTTGGGATGAAGGAATTTGTCATGCCCAGGGACATTCTGGCAGAGCTTGAAAAGCTGATTTAAGGAATATTGTACAGGTGGGTTGACATACGACAACTGAGTCCTTTGGTGGCTGCTAACACTTTCGTCATTCATAATCACAATGCTTGTCCCAGGTCAGGTTAATTGTTTTCACTTAGGAAGATCTCTGAGACTGCACGTTCAGGAGAGCCTCTTTGCTACTCAGGATTGTTAAGCAGAAGTATGTACTGGCTTGTTTCTCCTACCAAACTCTGTTGGGCATTTGGTTATTGGCTTGGTGGGGAGAATGAATTAATCTAGAAAGGATGAATACCCTGTTTAAAAAGACTTGCACAAAATACACATACAGATGCATATATTTTTTCCTGCATTTGACTGTAGAAATAAAATAAATGGATAATAATAAAAAGACTCCTTTGCTTTCAAAATATTCTTAAATAAGAATCTATAGAATTATGTTTTTATAAGCAAACCGGAAGAAGTAGCATGACTTGATGATATGACTGGTCCCTCCTGGAGAAATGGATGGCTGTGCTAACTTAGGAATGATGAGAAGCAGAGGATAAAGAGAAAGACAAACACATGGGAGGCGAATACTCTAAGCAGAGGAAAGCGCACGCATTAAAGGTGGGTGTAAAGGAAATTCAGAAGCCTTCTTATGCAAGGTAACCAGGACTACTGGCTAGACAGTTCATTGGAAGGTACATAAAATATACATTAAAGATTTTAATTGTTCTTAAGTCATGTAAATTTATTCATGCATTAGTCTTTGCTTCTAAGAGAAAGGCCTTTTCTTTGAGGATGATACTGAGTTCATACAGTGA
Organism: Callithrix jacchus; assembly: GCF_049354715.1. Lineage (NCBI taxonomy): Eukaryota > Metazoa > Chordata > Mammalia > Primates > Cebidae > Callithrix > Callithrix jacchus. Next base: position 150,203,468 of record NC_133507.1, read on the forward strand.
ATTAGACAGAAATTGGTTATGAGTTTCTACTCTAGGCAGGAGCAGAAACCAGCATTCCTAGAAAGACAGTTCTCCCATTCTCTACAGAGGGAATTTGATTTCACCCTATAGTTCTTAATTATGGGAGGTGGTAGTGAAGGATTTTGCAAGTGATATAACAAAATTGGAATCTAAATTTCAGAAAAATTGATATGGCAGTGACATGAGAATTAATTTGAAGGACAGTCTTGAGTCCAGTATATATGTTTTTGTGGCAATTCAAACATAAAAGAAAGGACTACAGGTAAAAACATAGAGAAATGGTGTATACTGCAAAAATAAAGAAGACAGAATTGAGGGGAGTTGGTGTTAGGTTGCATTGGGGTAAATGCAAGGCCACTAGCAGGTTACGGGTGACTGGGTGCCTTGGAGTATATCCACTAGATGTACACAGGGGGATATTGAAAGAAGCCCTAGCCGGGCACAGTGGCTCACACCTGTAATCCCAGCACTTTGGGAGGCCAAGGCGGGTGGATCATGAGGTCAAGAGATCGAGACTATCCTGGTCAACATGGTGAAACCCGTCTCTACTAAAAATACAAAACAATTAGTTGGGCATGGTGGTGCGTGCCTGTAATCCCAGCTACTCAGGAGGCTGAGGCAGGAGAATTGCTTGAACCCAGGAGGTGGAGGTTGTGTGAGCTAAGATTGCCCCATTGCACTCCAGCCTGGGTAACAACAGCAAAACTCTCAAAAAAAAAAAAGAGGCCCTAACACAGGTAGTGTGCAGGGGAAAAAACCATTATTTTTGTCTTGCATGGTTTTTTCCATGTGTCGAGGCAAATAATGAGACATTCAGGTAGAGATGTCCTATAAGAGATACAGCACACTCTGCCAGACTTAATGCAACAAGATTATTTTCAAATGTCTATGCCCTTGTGGGACTCACAATATTCTTGCAGTTTTGTCCAAGCTAGTTTGGCTGAATGCCTGGAAGACTTGGGCCTAGAGCCTCAAGGTCTTCACACCACAACTGGGTGTGCTGGGGAAGCGGGCAGTACCAACACAACATGGCCCAGATTCATAATTTTTACTCTCTACAAAGATTAACTGTACTATTTCTAGTAGGATGTTAGCACCTATTATAGTCATTGGCTTTGAACAAGTGTTCGACTTACTTCTCTTCCTTAGTAAGTTAATATTTTGTATTCATATTAACGAATTTCTATGGATGCTGTTTGGATGCCAATCCATTCTCCTGAATAAACATTTATAAAGGGCCTGGCTTAGTGAGAAATAAGACAATGCACCCTTTAGGAAAAGGGACATTTTTAGGTGTATGTGCCCTGATAGAGACCACCAGTTCTGAACAATAGGAATTTAAAACTCTTTCAAGCTTCAGTGATTTCACTTCCCCCAGCACTTCTTCAGATGAAATCAACATATTGTTCAAATAGAACAACTGCCAAATATTCAAATCCCTTTTTCTCCTTCTTTTTCAATATTCATTCCATAAAAAAATCAAGCCATTTGAACATCATGGTGGTTCATGCCCATAATCCCAGCACTTTGGGAGGCTGAGGCAGGTGGATCACTTGAGGTGAGGAGTTCAAGACCAGCCTGGCCAACATGGAGAAACACTGTCGCTACTAAAAATACAAAAATTAGCCAGGCATGGTTGTGGACACCTGTAATCCCAGCTACTTGGGAGGCTGAGGCAGGAGAATCACTTAAACCCTGAACCAAGGTAGAGGTTGCAGTGAGCCAAGATCATTGCCCTCAAGCCTGGAAGACAGAGTGAAACTCTGAAAAAAAAAAGAAAAAAAATCAAGCCTTTTCATGAATCAACATTTCATTAGATACAATAACTGAGACTTTTAAATGACTGATTCTAAGTCAATAGAATCCTAAAGATTTAGGTGAAGAGGGTTGGCTTCACTTTAATAATGTAATTGCTGAATTACAATGAAGAATCTTCTCAAATTAACTCTGAATGTAAGAACAGGGACTAATACATTTTTTGTTTTTAAGAGACTAACTGCTATTATGTTAACTCGTGCTTTTGAATATTCCACTGAGTTATTATTCTATCTGTCTGTATACCAGTTAATTAAGCAAGAACCTTTGACCCAGCTGAACTTGTTTCTAGGTATAAAGAAAAAAGAACACAGGAACGAAGCCCCAATTAAATGTTTCTGCATTCTGATTTTTGTAATTTTTTCTAAAGGACAGGATATATCCCAGTCTACCTTACATCTGTTGGCTATTTATAACCGTTCTAAAGATAGAAGCCTATGGCTGAGTTTCTTACAAAATTTGTTCATAAAGCAGTCATGGTACCACCACAGAGACTTCCAGATAAAAATGAAGGTCAGTGATCGTTATTTAAAGGACAGAGTTGATTGTGTCCTCTCCTAGAGAAGCATAGGCAAAGGCCTGCGAAGGAATCCTAAATTAACCACATGGGTAAACCCAGATTCCCTGTAGCAGTGCTACTTAAAGTGTGGCCCATAGACCTGAACCAGGCTTTGTTCATTTCTTCAGCACACTAAGGGAGTAAGTACAATAACAGTAAGCATTTAGGAACTTCCAAAATAATTTGCAGAGATTTCATGTGCATTGGCTTAAATAATTTTTTTCAAATTGGGCTTCCAAACTGAAGATCTTTTATTATTTCAACTTAAAATTAATTTATTTTTCCCTTGTTTTACAAAGTCTGAATCTGCAACTGATTAAAATTGGAAAATATTTTTCAAAAATATAACATATGCCTTTCAAATAACCATTCTTCACAAAGAGTTTGAGACCCCTTTCTCTAGTCACGAGACACACGAGTTGAATGTGGTCTTGGAAATGAGAGATGTTACACATAGGACTTAATCTTTCTGGGTTTCTATTTCCCGATCCTCAAAATGTAGAGATAGAGCAAAATCTGGGATTTCAACTAGCCACTAGATAAGGGACACAGATGTTTTGTTTGTTTGCCAACAAAAATGAATCAGGATGGTTTCAGTCAGGGAGTGTGCCCGCCAATTAGGACTCAGGTTTCTCCATTTCCTGCTATGTTACCGTGGGATGTGTTTTTATTACCCTGTGATGCTAAAGACGTGTGCATTGTTTCCTTCCAGCTCTGTGATTCTGATACTATGGAATAGGAACTAAGGTCGTATGTTTTTGTTGTTGTTGTTGTTTTCTTTCTTAGAGAACATGACCCCACAGAGTAGCTCTGGTTCAGGTTTGTAAACTAAAGCCCTGGTTGAGGTTCGGCTTTGCACAATCAATATTCAAGTCATCCTCCCAAGTTAAAAAAAGCCTTTCAATCTGTATATATTTCACGTGTGGAGGTTCCATGTAAATCCCTTTTTTCATTTGATAAAAGGGATTCATAGAAATAACTTTCTCAATAAAATTGCTCTCATTGTTTGAATCCAGTGCAGTTGTCACTTGATTATATTACATATGTGCACTTGGTCTGCTTTGCTTGGCACATATCAGTGCTGGGTATAGAAAAAACACCAGCCCGATTCATCCCTATTTTACTTGAAGGGGTTGACCACAAAGTCAGCCAAGTCACTCTGTTTGCAAGATTTCCCCTTAAATATAAGTGCACTCCAATAAGGGAGGGTAATGGCCCCATCTGACAGATGGGAGAAGTAGGAGGGACAGCACTCATACTTTATTTTATGGCCAATGCTAGTCGGCCATGCATATAATTCAACACAAATCATGATTAATAAATGAATGGGATGGGTGCTAGAAATGATCACTGCCTATATACATCATACAAAATCAAATCCGATTACCTTTGGAAAGCAGGCATTAGTGTCTCTTATTTCTTAATAAGAAAAATACATATATTTATATTTACATCTAAATCTCTTATTTTTAACAGAGAGCCGATATAACACATGTCTTTTCTCTCCACAGAGTTCCAGCTCTATGGCAAGCTGAGTTCTGTGTTCATAGGAAATTAAATTCAGCACATGAATAAAATTAAAATTAGGAGAAAAAAGGAAGGGAAAAGGAATGAGTTGGGAGAGAAAAGATAGACAGATTTTGCTAAACTTGTATATTTCCTTCCTGATTTTACTCACAGATTGATTTTCATTGTGAGCTTTGATGAGTCATTTTGACAAATTATGGTGTTAGTGTGACATCGTCAGCCTAAGATAGTACTTTGATCATGGCAAATACACAATACATATTGGATCACTGTTTCTATTTTTAAAATTCGTTTACTATTTGACAGACACTAAACTTGGCAATTTACATGCTATATTGTGCCTAAGTATAACATGATACTATTATTTTAGATATTATTTTTATTAATTTATATATAAAATATATATCATAAAAAACTTAGAAAATTTGTCATTGGTCACTAAGCTAGTGTGTAATTACACTGTTAATCTCAGCTAGTCTATTTCTAGCCTGTGTTTATCTCCAGGGTATGCCTGGAGCCATAGAGTGACTGGATTTTCTTCCAGTTCTGATTCTGATATTATGGAATAGCAACTAAGGTCATATGTTGTTGTTGTTGTTATATTTTTCTTTCTTTGGAAATATGAGCACACAGGGTAGCTCTACTCTGAACGTCTACTCTGAACTTGTACAAGCATGTACAAGCTATTAAGTCTTGTTTATAGGAAATGTACATATTAATAGTTTGTGCTTGCTTTCTGTTATGTTATCATAATTTTTGTTACTGAACTTGGTCATGTAGACTTTGCTTTGGCTACATGATCCAAAAGGTGTAAAACTCCTCCCTGAATGAAACTTGTTTTCCTGAGACCAAGGCATTTTGTGTGTGCTGTTTTTCCCTATTCATTGTCAAAACATATTCTGTGTGACTAAGGAAGACATGTGGAAGCTGTATCTAGATGTCTTGGACTTCCCTAAGGATTGATTGTGATTGCTTTCTCCTGCTGATCATCTTTTACCTTTAATAAAGGCTTATTTAAGTATACTTTGTGGAGTCTTATGAGTCCTTTTAATAATCCAGAAAGTCATAATTGATACATTCGACATTGAAAGGTCCCCCTAATTCAAGTGAAATTACTACAACTTTGCCCAGGAGGAAAGAAGATGAGAAAAGGAAAATAAAAAACCTTTGATTACAAAGCTGACTGCTGAGCCAGCCCATCTGAGGTTAAACAAGCTCTGAGATCATTCACTGTGAAAGTTTCTCAGTTGAATTTAGAGGTAATAGATCCAGAGCCAGGGGGATAGCTAAATGGATAAGGAACAAGATAGTAAATATAAAACCAGTTTCAGAGAAATTAGAAGTGCAGAGTAAAATTGCAGCTGATTATTGCGTGTCTAGGAATGGAGAAATGATCCCAGCGAAAGCACTTATTTAACCCATCATTCTGAAATAATTGCAGAAGTGGAAATTTCCAAGCAGGAAACTACTGAAACTAGGAGATATCTTATCAGAAAATTGACTAATTTTGTGAGCAAATACAAGTAGCACCCGAAGGGACCTTAATGGCAATAGCTTTTATGTAGTAACAACGTTTGGAATTTTATTGTCTCTGGACACAGTGGGTAGGACAGGACATTTGGTTTCAAATTGTCATAGCCTTGATGAATTCAGAAACTTGATACTCGACAATTGAATCTATAAGACCGTCAGTTGGTATCCATCATTACATTATGCTTGTGTATGTAAATTCCCCTAATCTTAACCCTAATTTGTTAATCTGGATTAAAGAAGAAATTCAAGTAATCTTAAGCATGAGAAGAAATTTTCCTCATCCTACTCTATTTTGATTTCAAAATGGAATACTCCAGTGAGGATGTTAATATGTTGAGACTATCATTCACATTGAATTGGTTAATATTGCTGGAAGGGAACTCCTCCGGTCTGATATGAACTTCAAATGTAATCTTGCTATAAAAGGGAAACAGTACATGAAGGAGTATATCATGGTATTGTTAGTGCAGTTACTAAACTGTAGCTTAGTGCAGGACTGACCCATGTGAAAAAACCTCAAGTTATTCAGAAGAGAGGAAAGAACATATTTGAAAGGTAAATAATATATTAAGTGAAGTGAAGTCTTTAGATGGTTAACAAAGACAGTGAAAAGGAGGAATATGAATAGGCTGCCTTCCAAGGCCATTGATGAACCACTGTCTCAGAGTGGGCAAATTCCTCTGGCATTAAAAGAGCTATGGCATAGCAACCCAATTTATCTTAGCCTTAATCGATCAAAGAAATATGAAGGAAATGCACAAATATATCCGCGATTCCTTTAAAACCAGATGGTACAAAGTGAAGAAAAAGGCTTCAGTTCTAAGGGTCCATGACAAAGGTCTTGGCAAAATCCCTCTCTGGGAACTCAGGGCTTTCATATTTGTGGGGGCTAAATTGTCTAGAGCTGATGAAAGAACTTTATTGAGTTTGTTAAACAATGATGCACAAGGTACTATTATGAATTAACCATTCAATAAAATTAAATATCAATATGGTCATGTCATGGAACTATAGCAGTGTTACTGTGAAAAATTTGAAAGCAAAGTTATGGACCTATTTGAAAATTTGTGGAAAGAAGTTACGTGTGACAGTTGCATCACTACCTGCTGAATATATTATTTGTGGGAATGTAATGTTTGAATGAGATTTCTTCCATTATCCAAGCTGTTACAAAAATGAATGTGGGTAAATCTGGTTTCTTGTCCGGTTTTTAACTGCACATGCTAGATGAGAACGACCTAAAGGAACTGAAGTGCTTCATTTAAAACATCTGAGATTAGCAAGAGATTTTAGTCCTAACTGCAGGTATGTGAAGTGCAGTTGAACTAGTGTCTACAAAGTCTGTGTTTAATTTTCTCTTATGAAAACTGGAAGAAAACTGCTGGATCTCAGAGGTTAACAGTGTATATTATACAGGATTCTACAAAGCGGTGCTTCCAATTGCATCTGCTGTACCAGATGGGAGTTAACCATTCAACCACATAACAAGCTAAGGAAAGTGATCTATTCAGCTAATTCTTTCTTTACAATGACTATTTTGGAGAAAAGTCGGCACCAATTTCCATTAAGTAGGATGAACACCACGTTTACTATTATTTCACAAAGATATTTAGAATTGCTTGTTTAGTGTGTAGTTTAGTGAGAAGACTTAGATTCAATGCAATTGAACAGCACCATCAATCATTATATTGATGATACAATCAATATGTGATATAATGTTTGGATCCGAAATGAATTTAAAACTGAACAACTATTCTGTTTAATTATATAACTCTCACTGGGGGTGAATGAAGAATCCTTCTAAAAATAAAAAACTACAAGTCTCAGCACAAAAAACAAATTCTTAAGAACAGCTTGACTGAAACCACTAGTGACATTCCATCCAAACAACCAAAATTAAATTGTTTTACTTGCAAGGTCAAAAATTCAAATAAGAGTTTAGCTGCCATACTGAAATTTCTCACATTTAAGGATTCTGCTAGCTTCTATTGAAAGGTAAATAATATATTAGGTAAAGTCACACAGAAGAAAACTCAATTACATAGTGTTCTGAATAGCAACAGTCTTTATTGGAACTCTGAAAAGTCATTGCTCACTCAAGCACACTGAGGGCTTAAAATATCCATGCTCATATGATATTAACAGTGTTAGCACTTATTGCTCACTGGCATGTATTACTTATCAATGCCCAACGGGATTTTAAACTATTAAGGTACCTAAGATGTCCACCAGTTATAATCTCTTGAAGAGGTACTTTTGGCTTATCATTGAGCCTTGACTGAAATTGCATTTACTACATAAGCATAATTTTTTTTAAACTAAATATTGAGGGCCTGCACATGTTATCTTGCCTCCAACTATGTAAGACATGTCCTACTTCCACTTCGCCCTCTGCCATAATTGTGAGGCCTCCTCAGCCATGTGGAACTGTGAGTTCCGGACATAAGAACAGGCAAAGATTTCATGATCAAGATGCCAAAAGCAATTGCAAAAAAAGCAGAAACTGACATATAGGATCTAATTAAAACAAACAGCTTCTGCACAGCAAAGAAAACTATCAATACAGCGAACAGACAACCTACAAAATGGGAACATTTTCCAAACTATGTATCTAACAAAAGACTAAAATTCAGCATCTATAAGGAACTTAAATAACTTTACAAGCAAAAAATGAATAACCCAATCACAAAGTAGGCAAAGGAATGTAAATCATTCTATTATACGGACACATGCACATGTATGTTCATTGCTGCAGTACTATTCATGATAGCAAAGATATGGAATCAACCTAAATGCCCTGCATTGGTAGACAGGATAAAGAAAATATGGTACATATACACCATGGAATACTATGCAGCTATAAAAAAGAACATGTCTTTTGCAAGAACATTGATGGAGCTGGAGGCCATTATCCTTAGCAAACTTAATACAGGAACAGAAAACAAAATACTACATGTTCTCACAAGTGGGAGCAAAATGATAAGAACATATGAACAACAAACACTGGGACCTATCAAAGGGTGGTGGATCACGAACAATAGCCAATAGGCACTAGGCTGAATACCTGGGTGATGAAATAATCTGCACAGCAAACCCCCATGATGTAAGTTTATCTATATAAGAAATCTGCACATGTACCCCTGAACTTAAAAAAAGTTAAAAACAAAGTTTTTCCTTCATTAAATAAGAAGAGCAAAATATCCACCATGTAACAGAGGTAACCATATGAGATATCCATGGCATACATGAATAGTAACTATGCTTTTAAGTCACGACTTTAATCTTTCTGATTTACCTAATCCTACAAATGAATAGGAACCCACTTTTGGCCAATTATCAGAGGGTGAAAAAAAGTTACCACGGTTTTCTGATGGTAGTTCATGAATAGAGAGTCAACACTTGATTTGGAAGTCAGCTATGCTACAACTGATTTATGGCCACATTTGGACTGAAAAAGGAAAAGATAAATCTAATCAACAGAAGTTATTAAGAACACTATGGAAGAACTGGATAGTGAGAAGAAGAAGAAGAAACAGAAGAAGGAGAAGGAGGAGGAAGCAGAGGAAGAGGAGATTCGGAAGAGGAAGATGTAGTTAAGAATTATGCTGATTACTGAGCCATAGCCAAAGGACTAGTAAAATGTTCTGAAAAAAAGCCTTATATAATTAGGTAAGAAGAACCTCATGTAGTGATACAATGTTATGAAAAGCATTATGAACATGGAAAAGGAGAGTTAAAGAAGATAGTATGTTATGCTTTTCAGAACAAACCTCCCAAATTTGAAAGGAAACTGGAACCAACAAGTCAATGCCATCATCCATTCTTTGGAAAGGATGGTAGAGTGACATCCAAGACTGAACGTTGCTGTGGGCTTGCACACCTAGAGAATTCAGACCTGCCTCTAGGTGGTAAGTGAATTGGATTAGTTCATTGCCTATGGAAGGGTGTTGATGGGTTTTTATTGGGATAGATATTTAATCTGAATTTGGATTTACATCCCCTCTAATAGTAACATATGTTTTAAACATGATCAAAAGCAAAGCAGAAAATATTGTTCCTTTTGGACCTCCTGGTTAGGTATCATCTGATTGAGATGCCACGAGGTATATAATATTTTGTTGTTCATACCATCTATACAGTGAATTTATCATCTGCTTCATCATTCACAAGTTACCATGTTGCAGACTGACAAGGGATAAAGAGTGGTTTGCACAGTTTAAATAACACATAATGAAACAATATGCCTGGTATTAAAATGGGTTTTGTGTGAATATATATTGAAGAGTCCTGTTCATTTTTTCAATAATCAGAAAAGACACAAGGGAAACAGCTAATAAGTGAAATTTCCAGGATTTGAAACTAAATTTTTTATCATTCAGAGCAATTAACCCACTACCAGATATACTTGTAAACTGAAACGTGCAAAGCAGTAGAAAGGAATTTACTACTTATCCTTACATATACTTCTAAACTGAAATGCGCATATCAGTAGAAAGAAATCCTGATCCTTCACTGAAAAGCAGATGTGGTGGCTGGAAAGATGCAGTATAAGAACCTGAGAACCTGGAATGAGGAGAGGGTCCCTGAATGGGAGAAAGGCATAGCTTACAAAAATAATAAACAGAACTTCTGTGTATCCCATTTTCTCCCTCAGAGCTGCCTGTGGGGCCATGGCTAAACCCTATTTTAATCTTGACTGATTTCAGTGGTTGGAACCTACTTTTCAGATGTCCTATTCTGTAGTCATTAGATATTTTGGGTGCTAAAATTTTATTAGATATTCATGAATTGTATTGATGTTTTAAAATCAGAAAAGGCAATTTTTAAACTCCTGTATGTATTTTTAAAATCTATGTTATCAGAAATGAAAAGAATTACTTTTAATGTAGAATTCACATAGATTTTAGTACAAAATGTCTCAGGATTGTATTAGAGGTAAGGAAAAACTGTGCCTTCCCACATTCATCACGTTTGAGCCATCCCTGAATTTTAACCTCATAGTTTTTCAATGGGAGATTTTTCAAAGTAATTGATATACTGTTGATGAATTATGAAGTCATTAGTACAGTGAGGCCTTATATAATAACAGAGAAAATTATTACTATAAGTCATGAAACCATAGCAGACTTTGGGTTTACATAGTGAAAACAAAACACTTTGAGACCGTTTTTCAGAGCCCAACAACAAAGACATTTTTAAATCAAAAATACTCATTTTTATCCAGGTGGCCTAACATGGATTTATTTTGACATTGTATACTTCTTTTGTTTGGCATTAGATACCTTTTAAATTTTTAAATTTTTTTTTTTTTTGAGACGGAGTTTCGCTTTTGTTACCCAGGCTGGAGTGCAATGGCACGATCTCGGCTCACCGCAACCTCCACCTCTTGGGTTCAGACAATTCTCCTGCCTCAGCCTCCTGAGCAGCTGGGATTATGGGTACACGCCACCATGCCCAGCTAATTTTTTGTATTTTTAGTAGAGATGGGGTTTCACCATGTTGAGAAGGATGGTCTTGATCTCTTGACCTCGTGATCCACCCACCTCGGCCTCCCAAAGTGCCGGGATTACAGGCATGAGCCACCGCACCCAGCCCGATACCATTTAAAAATGTACAGTTATTGCAGAGCTGCTATGTGTTAGGTGCTAATCCAACTTGAATATGTGTTTTACACCTTTGCCTCATCTAATCCCTATAAAATCTCTTAAAGTTGGATATTATTTGTGATTTTAGGTGTGAGTGGGACCAGGTAGGTTTGACAGAGTGTTGAGGAATGTATGGGGATTTAACAGTCAAGAAAATAAACAACCAAGATTACTTGTAGCATTTTTTAAAATCAGGTGTGAAATTCCTTCATTTTCTAGGCCACTGACTAAAACACACATGTAAATTGTATTTATAACTTGTATATGTGTCGTGCAGCTATGGCATAAAGCTATATATGTTTACATCTGTGTTATATGATTACCTACTTGGAGCCTTCAATTACATTTTCAAGTCTAATCTCTTTACCCAACATTTCTTTCTTGTCAGTGTTCCATATTGACCTTACTCAAAATGGATTGATCAATGTCCTTTTTTGTTTTGTTTTCTTTTTTTGTATAATGAGTGTCTGAGCCAAAAAATCAGATAAGCTCTGTAAAACTTTCTGCTGCTTCAGACTATGATTTTTCTTGCTGAAAAGGCAAAGAATGCAAGGGCCTTCCTCCAAGGTCTTTGGCTGTCATCTGATAAACCTTGATAAACTAAAGGGCACAAGAGGTAAGAAGCATTGTGTTTACTTTCTGGGCCATTGGCTTATCTGTGCTGTTATGGAAAGCATCAGACTCTCTTGCCTTGGGCTATTGGGCTGCTGGTAAAAATATACGCATCGTGAATAATGCCAAAATAGCCCTCCTAAAAGGACGGACAGCTATAAAATGAATCCTTTTTAGCATTTTTCCATAGGAAAATTTTTCAGGTGGAGGGTGGTGATGGTTCTTTCTGTGCTGGCTATTTTGTTCTGTCAGGATTCATAAGAAGTTGAATTAATTAACATTTGAAAATACATTTTTACTCTCAGGAAGAACTTCATCTGCATGGTTTCAACAGCTACTCAATGTTAACCTTTTATTAAAATGCTGTCCTAGATTCGGGTTTTGAACAGAAAAGTTGTTTAAGGTCTAAGGTACGAAGAATGTTACTCCAGGGGAGGAGTTTAAGAAAGGAGACTTTGACCTTCTAAACAGAGCTCTGCATTTTCAGCTGCACACTAGAATCTACCAGGTTGCCGTAAGACCCTGGTCTTAGTGATAAAAAAATACCTACCCACAGTTTTCCATGTGATTCAGTAAGTACATAGTATTTATTTGTGTGGTGTTCTCCGCAAAGTTAAAAACTCATACTGCTCTGGGAATAGGCTCTTATTTTGACCATTACTGTAAGCAGTCTGTAGGAAGAGCTAAGAAGTGAAACGATAAAGGCCAAAAGCTTAGATGTTCACCAATGGCAAACGCTGCTCCAGAGTCTAAAACTAGCTGTCAGAAAACTTCTCCTGATACTGAGCCAAAGGTTACTTCCTCAAGTTTAGTTCGCTGCCAGGACCACAGATGACAAGTTTAGTCTCTCTTACCACATGACAGTTTTTCAAATATTTGATGGCACCGCTTCTATCTCCCATGGCTCTTCTCTTCAGGTGAGATACCTCCATATCCCTTAAAAATTAAAACAGGTCTTCAGAGAACATGATTTTGAATTCCCTCACCATCTTATCCATCCTCTCCTGGATAAATTACTTTATTTATAAATTTCTTTGATTTGCATCTCTCTGATGACCAGTGACGATGAGCATTTTTTCATATGATTGTTGGCCTCATATATGTCTTCTTTCGTAAAGTATCTGTTCATATCCTTTGCCCACTTTTGAATAGGCTTGTTTGTTTTTTTCCTGTAAATCTGTTTGAGTTCTTTGTAAATTCTGGATATCAGCCCTTTGTCAGATGGGTAAACTGCAAAAAATTTTTCCCATTCTGTTGGTTGCCCATCTGAGATACCATCTCACGCCAGTTAGAATGGCGATCATTAAAAAATCTGGAGACAACAGATGCTGGAGAGGATGTGGAGAAAAAGGAACACTTTTACACTGTTGGTGGGAGTGTAAATTAGTTCAACCATTGTGGAAGACAGTGTGGCGATTCCTCAAGGCCTTAGAAACAGAAATTCCATTTGACCCAGCAATCCCATTACTGGGTATATATCCAAAAGACTATAAATCGTTCTACTATAAGGACACATGTACACGAATGTTCATTGCAGCACTGTTTACAACAGCAAAGACCTGGAATCAACACAAATGCCCACTGATAATAGACTGGATTGGAAAAATGTGGCACATATACACCATGGAATATTATGCAGCAATCAGAAATGACGAGTTTGTGTCATTTGTAGGGACATGGATGAATCTGGAGAACATCATCCTCAGCAAACTGACACAAGAACAGAATTTGAAACACCGCATATTCTTACTCATAGGCGGGTGATGAAAAATGAGAACACATGGACACAGAGAGGGGAGTACTAAACACTGGGGTCTATAGGGGGGAAAAGGGGAGGGCCAGTGGGAGGGGGAGGTGGGGAGGGATAGCCTGGGGAGAAATGCCAAACGTGGGTGAAGGGGAAAAGGAAAGCAAAGCACACTGCCATGTGTGTAACTACGCAACTGTTTTGCATGCTCTGCTCATGTACCCCAAAACCTAAAATCCAATAAAAAATTAAAAAAATAAAACATAAAAATAAAAAAAATAAATTTCTTCAACTGTTTGGGTTTCAGAATAGAGCTCAGTGTTGTTGGCTTAATTTTATTTCTCTACTGCAGATGTGTTCCTTTAAACAAGAGGTTTAGTTTTCTTGAAATTGAAGTTCATTTCTGAAAGTGATACCATAGAGTGGCAATGTGGAGGCCCATGAATGGTGAGAGTCCTTCGAAAGTCTTTCACATGAGCTTCATGCTCATTGGCTCAGCTATATTTGCATGTACCCCACCAGTGGGAAGAAACTTTGGGTATTCACTCATGCCCATTCCCTGCCGCCAACACATACTTAAATATGTTGCAATCAGAATAAGACTGGATTCCACAAGGGGCGTGTAATGAATACACTATGCAGAGTTAACGCTCTTCTCTACACCCTCCCTTGATCTCTCTCCTTGCTTATGTCCTTCCCCTTTTCTCCCTTTTCCACCACATAGTGGTCAAAAGATCTCCTCCTTATTTTACTATTTGCCTTATTGTGACTCATTACCACCACTTCATAACTGGCAGAAGCATCCAGACATTTCACCTCCCAGGATTCAGAAGTTGAGGCTGAATAGTTGGTTATTTTCCTGAGAATCTTGAAACACCTGTTATCTTAAATCCTGATGTTGTTCTATATAATTATTGTGCATGATTAAAAATAACACATCAGTGCTTTCTGTTTGTTTTTTTTTTATTTCTTTTTACTGGTGTTCTTAGTTTTTTCAAAGCAAAATGTTTTTTTCTCATCTCTCTGTATCTACCCCATCTTGTTCTCAAAAATATATACACACCTGATAAAATCAACTTACATTTAAACAAATAACCATAACCACAGTTTCTTTGGATGCCATTTGGTCACAGAGGATTCTAAGCCAGCAGGTGGGTATATCAAGCTACTGACCAGTAGGGTTCCCCTACATTCTTTTACTATTTTTATATATTCTTCTAGAAAGAAATAGGGAAAACACTGCAAAGCAATGTGACAAGCCCCACTTAACACTTGAAAGTTGATGCGAGACAATTCTTTCCATGCTGAGTGAACTGAGGGTCTGCCCAAGTATCTCTCTGGGCAGACCTTCACTTCCTAGCTCCTCATCCTACACACTCCAGAGCAGATTTCCTCTTTCCACACTCCAGAGCAGATTTCCTTTACCATAAGGAGCACACTTCCAGCCCTCAAGTGCGTTTCTCCAGTTCAAGAAAGGAAAGGAAGGAAACGATGAAGTATCCTTCATTGTGTGAAGTTTCCTTCAAGGGTCAGTGTGGTGGTGGTGGTGCCTGTGTGTGCACGGGGACAGATAGGTGTCGAGCAGACCAAGTACAGAGCTGAGCATACTGCCTTCCAAGCAGCTGATCTGGGTTTGGCTCCTGGATATTACACCATTACATGTTAGGGCTTGAAAGGGTCAAACTCCTGAGTGTGGAATCAAATGGATGAGAAACAAGTTATCATCACTGTTGCTGATCAAGCTGAATTGGAGAATGTGACTTGAACATTAGTCACAGCTGGGCTTCCTGACATGTCCTGATATGATGGACTAATCAGCAGAGAAGTCTATGTCCTTAGAAACCAATGTCTCACAAGGTGATAGACAATCTGAAAGGAGCTGGGGCATGTAAGCTGACTCTTCCCCAGTGTCACCAATCAGAAAAGCCATTTCTCATTCCACAGGGAGAAATGAAAGGGAGTGAAATGAAAACAGAACAGAAGTGTTTCTCCCATTCATTACCCTCTAAGGAAATAGAAGTTTCCTCCCCTTGCAGAAAACATGAGAATTAAAGGTTAAGCATTATTTTCTGAGATGAATAGCTACTAGAAACTTTTTAGTTTTAAAATTACTTTCTTATACTTGGACATATAAATAAATCCTATCAGTGGTGTGTAAACTATAGGGCAGATAAGAATTATATTAAGCTTAAAAAAATAATAGATTCCTCAGGTCACACTATGTTTTCTTTTTAAACAAATGTAAGTGTTAGGGCTTAACTCTTAATAATTACTACTGTGTTTAAGCCAGTTTTGCTCTATTGTTAACAGTGTGTACTGAGCTTATAAATTTTGCCCCGTGGAATCACAGAGAAGGGTTTATCTGACAGTGGAGTCTGACTTCTGGTGCTCAGAATGCTCATTTACTTACATCTGGGTGTGTGCTTAAACATAAAAATAACAGGGAAACTTTAAATACAAAGACCATCTTACAAGTCAGAAAAGATGTCTATTGTTACGGTACTAGGCAAGCGCAACAAAGTAAGGGATGATTCTCTAATCAGGAACTTTGGTTCTGCCTGAGACGTCATTATCATCCATATGTTCTTTTTCTTCAAAATGAGAATTATAGTTGCCTTAGAGAAGCATTCTTCAATAAAAATTATTGTGATGATAGAAATGTATCTATGCTATCCAATGTATCATAGGTACATGTAGCTATGGAGTACTTGAATTCATTTACACAACACGACTCCAGAACTGAATCTTTAATATTATTTACTTTTAATTAATTTAAATTTAAGTAGCCACATTTGACTACTGTGCATCATATTGAATAGCACATCCTTAACATATGTTTTTCAAACTGTGGATTGACATTAATGAATAGGCTCTGAAAACAATTTCATAATTTATGCCAGCATTTAAAGAAATGACCTAAAGGAGTATAGATACTGGCAAAGTTCCTCATATGTAGAAAAGGTGTTATCTTATAGGTTTTTTAAAATATATATTTTATTGCATTTTAGGTTTTGGGGTACATGTGAAGAACATGCAAGATTGTTGCATAGGTACATACATGGCAATGTGGTTTGCTGCCTTCCTCCCCATCACCTATATCTGACATTTCTCCCCATGTTATCCCTCCCCAACTCCCCACCCCCCACTGTCCCTCCCCTAGTTACCCCCCACAGACCCCAGTGTGTGATACTTCCCTCCCTGTGTTCATATAGTTTTCTTATGTGGAAAGAGAAAAATAATTACCTGGTCATCATATAAAATGTGTTTTGTGTGAACTGCTGGCTTTTGCCCCATAAAGTTTATAAAATAATAAGAATAATTAGGGGAAGGAATCAAAGAAGAAACACACACGGACACTAGAATGCTATTTTTTTTGTTGTTTGCACCGACAGAGAAGCCAGCGAGAAACTATGTGATGAGAGCTCCACCTCGAGGTTTGATGGTAATATTTCAAGTAGGGAAAGGATGAAAGGAAATACACAAGAAGAAATATTAATTTTCTCATCATGCTCATGACACAACACTTTGGTTTCTACAGTTTTCATTTAAAATCCCACTGATGCTAACCTTCCAGAACCTGAATTGTCCACCTCAAATGTAGGTTCCAGGATTGGAGGTTAGTGGACAGAGCCTGCCATGTGATACTCCTGCCAATTTTCTGGTTGAGGTCTTGATGTGGAACTTCAAAGAGTGACCAAAAAAAAAAAAAAAAATCTCACTGGGCTTTACCTCATAGAGAGCTTAAAGGGAGCCTTTGAAGTGACTATTAATTCAGGACCACTAACCTTTTATGCCTAATTGTATGAAGAGAGTATAATTATTAAATCCTCAGAACCTATTCATTGTGATACAGATATAGAAATATGTCAACTCTGTATTCTGAAAATACATTATATCATGGTTGACTAATAGAATCTTTTTGGTTTTTTTAATTATGTAATTCCATTAGAGAAGAGAGGAGAGGAAGTGGTTTGTTGAGGAAGAAGAAGGGATTTTATACCACACAAAGGGAAATTATGATTCTTTCTTGATGTTTAATTTGCACCCCATAAAATTAATTCTTCTTAAGTGTTTAGTTAGATAGGTTTTGATCATTGTATCAAAACATGTAGCTACCAGCCAAAACAAGATAATGGGCGTTTCTGTAAAAGCAGAAGGTTCCATTCGACCCCTTGTTAACCCCTTCCTTGCTGCGGGATATTACCCAACTCTTTTCCAGCATTGGAGGTTAGCTTGTCTATTCCCAGACATCAAATAAATGGAACTGTGTCCTGTTTATTCTAAAGTTTCTGGGTTTTATGGCTCAGTTAGATGTTTTTGTGATTCATCCTGGATATTCCATATATTACTAATTTTTTTATTTTATTACTATTATTCCATTCTATAGATGGGCCATCATTTGTTTATATATTTTCTCTTTCTGGGTATTTGGATCATTTCCAATTTGGGGCTATTATTTTTTAAAGGCTGCTTTTAACACTCTTGTACAATTTTTGTGGCTATGTATTTTGTACTTTTCGCAGATAAACACATAGAAGTGGAATCTCTGAGTTATATGATAAGTACATATTTAATTTTATAGGACACTGACAAAAAGCTAACCAAAAGAAAAACTCCAAGACCAGATTAATTCTATCAAACATTTGCAGGAGATTTTTTACACATTCAGGACGCCAGTGCTTTGTCAGATATGCACGTGCACATACACACACACATACGTGTGTGTGTGTATATATATATGATATCCTTTACATATCTCATATGTATTCTTTGATATGTACATATATTTTGCAAAGGATCATATCAAATACTATTTTCCAGCCTATAGTTTGTCTATTCAATTTCCTATTTTTGCCCTTTGAAAGCAGACTTTTACATTTTGATGATATATGATCTTTTTCTGTCTTATGTAAGATGTAAGATTGTTGTTACTTCTTGCCTAAATGTTTGGTAGAATTCCCGGGTAATGTCATCTTAAAGGAGGTTGTTGATTACAGATTCTATTTCTTTAATAGATATTAGAATATTCCAGTTTTCTATTTCCTCTTCTATCGGTTTGGGTAATTTGTGTTTTTCAAGGAATTTTGGCCATTTCATTGAAGTTGCTCCATTTATTGGCATAAAGTTTCTGACACATGCTATTTTTATTTTAAATTCTATCATTATTGTAGTTTAATTTCCTTGTTTTCTTTGATCCTTAGGTTATTTAGAAATGTGTTATTTAGTTTCAAATATTTTGGAATTTTATTCTTATCCTTTTTTTTTTTTTGAGACGGAGTTTCACTCTTGTTACCCAGGCTGGAGTGCAATGGCACGATCTCGGCTCACCTCAACCACCGCCTCCTAGGTTCGGGCAATTCTCCTGCCTCAGCCTCCTGAGTGGCTGGGATTACAGGCACGCGCCACCATGCCCAGCTAATTTTTTGTATTTTTAGTAGAGACGGGGTTTCACCCTGTTGACCAGGATGGTCTCGATCTCTTGACCTCGTGATCCACCTGCCTCGGCCTCCCAAAGTGCTGGGATTACAGGCTTGAGCCACCGCGCCCGGCCCAGCTCTCTTATTCTTTAGGCTCACTTTAATGTGAGGTCAAAGACTACCTCCATTCTAACTGGAAAATGAGAACACATGGACACAGGGAGGGGAGTACTAAACACTGGGGTCTATTGGGGGGAAAAGGGGAGGGCCAGTGGGAGGGGGAGGGGGGGGGATAGCCTGGGGAGAAATGCCAAATGCGGGTGAAAGGGAGAAAGGAAGCAAAACACACTGCCATGTGTGTACCTACTCAACTGTCTTGCATGTTCTGCTCATGTACCCCAAAACCTAAAATGCAATAAAAAATTAAAAAAAAAAAAAGACTACCTCCAGATTAGAGGGTCACGATATACCATGAGTGTCTAGAGATGTTAACTCTTACCTTGACATTGACTCTTTTATAGGCCAATGGGATGAATATTATAAAGCTCTGATGCAGCATACCAGCTTATCACCAAGCTGTCCAAGTGGCTTTCCTGGACAGATTGCTAACAAGCTGATACGCTGCACCAAACCTTTATAATATTCATCCCACTAAAGACAGGTCACAGGAACAACTGCATAGCCTTTAGCCCAGAGACTTTACTCTAAATGCCATGAACGTAAACCTTTCTTCAAAGCTTGTTGGAAGTGACTTTATCAAATGACTTGTTGAAAGAGTATTCGTGACTTTTTTTTACACAAATACTGTAGTAGAACTTCAGGAAATAGACCTTTACACTAATTTTCCCTAATGAAGATGTCTTACGACAACTTCCTAGGCTTCTGTGCCAATGGATAACCTAAAATTAAATCTTTTGGGCTCTCCAGAAGCAGAAAGCATCATGAAGGATAAAAAAAAATTCTAGAAATTCAGGTCAAGCAGTGGACTGCTGGCCACAGACCCAGCTTTCACTCAAAACTTTTAAATCAAAAATCCTGAAAGCCAGGAGCCACTTCCTGCCATACTGTTTTTGTCTCTTTCTCCTTCTTCCAATGACTCTCCCTATCTTTTAGCTTGGAAGATTTTTGATTGCCAAATTGAGATTTTTTTCAAAGGTCACCTTCAATATTGTTACTCAAGGTAAATTAGCAGGATAAACCAAGTGTTATGCAAACGTATTGATATTCCAAACCTTTTTTTCTCTGCAGATTCATGGAAGATGGGATGATTACCAATTATACAGAAATAAGGAGAATTATAAGAGAAAACTATGAATAACGGAATGTCAACAATTTTAGGTAACCTATATAAAGTGCAAAAGTTTCTAGAAAGTCTCAAGCTACCAAAATTGATTGAATTTATAAATAATCTGAATAGACCTATAGTAAGTAAAAAGATTTAGCTTGTAATTTTTATACTTCCAAGAAAAAAAAGCTGAGGTCCTATAGCTCTACCGTGAATTCTAGCAAACATTTAGAAAGTGATTAATTTGAATTCTTCTCAATTCTAACATAAGATAGATGAGGAAGACACATTTTCAAATTCATTCTACCAGGCCAATGTTACTCCAATACCAATGCTAAGCAAAGACATCACCGAAAAAAAAAAAAAACTAAGGACCAATCAATATGTATTATGAATATGACCTCAAAGATTAAAACACATACTAGAAAATGAAACCAGTAACGTATAAAAAGAATTCTACACTATATTCACTCATAATAAAAACTCTCAATGAACAAGAACTAGAACAGAGCATTCTCAAAGGATGTTAGAAAACCAATAGCTAACCTCACAGTTAATGGTGAAAACTAAAGCCTTCCTGTCTAAGACAGGAATTGAAGCAAGAATGTGCACTTTTATTACTTCTATCGAATAGTTTCTAGAGGCCTTAGCAATGTAAATAAGGAAAAGAAAAGAAAAGGTCATGCTGAACGCAGAAAAGTAAAACGATCTTCGTGAGTGCAGACCAGTTGATCATCTATTGAGAACATCCTAAGGAATTTATGAAAAAGCTATTTGAAGTAATAGTGAGTTTAGTAAGGCCCCTTTAGCAGCCATAATACAAAAATCAGTTGTATTCATATATATTAACAACAAAAATTACCAATAGTAATGAAAATATCATTTCAATAGTCTCAAAAGAAAACTGATATAGTTAGCGATAATCCATCAAAACGTATGCAAGGTCTGGTCTATACCCTTAAATATTCAGAATATTGACAAGAGAAGTTAAATAACCACCTAAATAAAGATAGATAATGTGTTTCTGGGCCAGAAGTTTAGGTAATGTTAATGTGTCAATTCTCTCCAAATTGATCTATACCAAGCTTGTACAACCTGCAGCCCGCAGGCCACATGTGACCCTGGACAGCTTTGAACGTGGCCCAACACAAATTGATGAACTTTCTTAAAACATTATGAGATATTTGGCAATTATTTTTAGCTCATCAGTTATCATTAGTGCTAATGTATTTTATGTGTCGCCCAAGACAATTCTTTCAATGTGATCCAGGGAAGCAAAAAGATTGGACACCCCTAATCTATACAGTCAATGCAATTCCAATCAAAATCCCAGCAGGATTTCTTTGTAGAAGTTAACAAACTTATGCTGTTTTTTAAATGGGAATGCCTAAAACAGACAAAACAATTTTTGAAAATAACAAAGTTGATTCCTTTCATTACCTGGTTTATCACTGTAGTTATTAAGACAGTGTTATTTACAATAGGGTAGGCATATAGGCCATCTGAAAAGAAAATAAATAGATTCATACATTTATTGTCAACCAGTCATTTTCCTACAGACCTGTCAAGGATGCCATGTGGAAAAGATAGGAACCATTCCACCAAGCTCCTCCAAATTCTTGATCCACAGAACTGTGAACTAAGTAAATGACTGTGTAAAGCCATTAACTTTTAGTGTAGTTGTTACTCAGCCATTGTAAACCAGAATTGATTTTTAAGTTTGTTTTGCTGTGTAATGCAAAAATTACTCTTCTCTGAGACCTCAGGGCCACTGTCAATTCTAGCTGATTCCCAAGTACCTTGGAGTGTGTGTGTACGTGAGCTGTGTCGGAAATTGATAAAGCGGCCAAGTTTCCCATCTGGACTTGGCATATGGTAGGACAAAAACTTACAGGAGGAAGCAGGAGGGTCAACAGAGGCAGCCATGTCCTTAAGAGATCACAGAACTTTTAGAATGGACTTAATTCAATAAATTTTTATAGAACTAATGGGGGCTCAGTGCCCAGTCTGCTGGCAGCCAGTACAATGGTGTTGGGTTTTGGCTTGTTTTGTTTTTAGAAAAGAAATCTTTATATTGTGAGTCAACTCATAAGGGAGACAGGTGTGTCAGGCTCCAATCTGCCTCCCATTGCTGTTTTATAAGGCAGAATTTTTATTAGAAAAGAACTAGATGATGGATATTGGGATTAGCAGGTGATTGGTGGAAGAAAAGGGGGGACATGGCCAAGTCCCTGGGCATGAGCCCTTATCATCATGAAAACTCACAGGTCACATGCACTAACTCGAGGGGGAGTTAGTGTGAAATCCATGGTGGAAACTCAGGCTGTGACATCATCAAGCTTGTTCTGTGCAAACTCCAGCTGGCCATCTTAGTTTCCAATTGATTCCAATTTTTTCCTTGATCTCACAAGTAGAATGGATATGAACCATTCAGCCAATCCTTTCCAAATTCTTGATCCACAAAATTGTGAATTAAGTAAATAGTTGTTTTAAGCCATTAAGTTTTAGTGTAGTTTCAGCATCTCAAAAGGTTGTTTTTTTCTTCTCTGTATCTTGCAAACTCAAGAATTTTGGTTAGTTACTGGTTTCTTAGTCTTTGGGGGCATAGTTTGAGTTTCAGCATCTCAACAAATTGTTTCTTTTCTCATCTGTTATCCTGTAAACCTAACAACTTAGCCATTGGTTCCTTAATTCCCTGGGGGCAGTTTCAAAATTTTCTTGAAATCTTTGAACAGCCATAGTGGGGGCTGCTGATGTCTATCTTATGATGCTATCATTGGTCCCCAATACTACAGCATTCAGCACCTGGCATCTATTCTGTCCCTAAAAGTTTTTCAGCTTAGCCCCATCACTCACCAGCACACACTCTCTGCTCTATGCCATGAGGTCTACTTGGGCATCCTGTTGTGTGTGTTTACTCACACCTGTGACTCTGTCTTCACACATGCACTCACCCACGGGTGAGACTGGTGGTCTACAAACTGTGTTCAGATCATTTCTCTATCCGTTGCCCTCTGCAGCCTATCTCCTTAAACCTGTAATATCTTTTCAAGCTATCTTTAAACTATGTATGCTGCTAAGGAATAGAAACATTAAATTTGGGGACTCACAGTGATCCAAAGAAAGTTAGAAAATGGTCACATTTCTTATCACTTCCTGCCTTTGCATAGCAATTCACCATGTTTGCATCTTTTTTGTACATTCAGGATATTGAGTTGTCAGCAACTTAGCTGTCTGGTGCTCTGATGCCCCAAGATGCTTTGGGTGGTTGTTATGTCCAGCCAAGTCTAGCAATGTTTCTGAGTAATGTAGCTCAAACGGCTCAGCCTGACAAGTGAGCCCTCTGCAATCTGACCCCAGCCTTCCTTTCCAAATCACTCCCATCAGTCTCTCCACCTTCATCAGGTTCTCACATTTTATACTGTTCTCATCTGCCTAGACTATCAAATAGTTTTCTAATTGGCTGAGGAGAGATACAAGAAAGTGTATAGCTCTGGAGTCTCATTTCTTCTTTTTTCAATAGCAAGTCTGAGTTAACTCAATGAGAAAACAAGATGCTCACATGGGAACAGAAAACCAAACACAGCATTTCTCAGTCATAAGTGGGAGTTGGACATTAAGACACATAGACACAGGGAGGGGAATATAACACACTGGAGTCTTTCATGGGGTGGGGGGGAAGGGCCTTATTACAACAAATATCTAATGCATATGGGGGCTTAAAACCTAGATGACGGGTTGACAGGTGCAGCAAATCACCATGGCACATGTATACCTGTGTAAGGAACTTGCACATTCAGCACATGTATCCCAGAACTTACAGTAAAACAAAAAAAGAAATTTAAAAAAAGATATTTCCAGAGACAGAGCTCTAGACTAGCATCAGCATTTCTAGCAGGCTATTTCATCATCCAGTAAACTCTCATTGTTATGTAGCTGACTATGGTTAGCTGGACTCCCTTACTTCATAACTATGTAGAGCAATGTAGGACCTGGGTCCTTCTACTGAAGACTTTCTCATGATGTTTTCAAGTATATTCCACCTAAGCAGATCTCTGCAGGACAGTACGGCCAGAACCATGTATCATCCCACTGAGCCTTATTTGCAATGACACCGTGAGACCAGGGTTTATAAATCCATGCCTTCTTTGTACCTCACTGCATTTTTCCATTTCTATGTCCCACTCCATCTGTTTTCCACCTAGAAACCAGAATTATGCTTTTAGACCATAAGACAGATCATTCCATTCCTTTACTCAAAGCCATAATGGCTTTCCATCTTCCTCAGAATAAAATGCGAAATGTTTATCATAACCAAGCAGCCCTTTTGTGATCAACCCCTCCCCAGCTACATCTCCACTCTATTCTGGCCACCCTCCACCTGGGTCACTCCGCTCCTCCAAACTTCCTTGCCGCACCTCAAGGGTAAGCGAGGCACACTCTTGCCTGCAAAGCCCTTTTTCTGGTTTTCTCTGTGCCCTACTCTCTTATTTCCTGCTTAGATCAAAGGCTACTTGTTTTCTAAAGGTCTTCTCTGACTCTCGTTTATAAAATGGTGCTGCCTCTTCAATAACTCAGTTTCCTTGGCCCTCTTAAACACGTGATAGCACCTATCATCAGCTTTCGTGTTATATATTTACTGATTTATTGTATGTGGGAAGTAAAGCTTCCTCTTCAAAGTTTTCTTCTTTGTTAAGAAGTAAGTCATAAGTGTGCTAATAACTCTCTGTTAAGCCCTACTGAATGTAGCTGTTAGACATGCCAAGGCACATAGTATATTCTATGTCCTTGTACTTTAACTGAAATATCTGTGCTGGACGTGCTCACAGGCATGTCCCAGCTCACCACTGCTTTTACCTGTTTAAAAAAGTTTTAAGTTATTAGCCAATCGGGTTTTAATTTAAATTGTAAGGTCTGGCTCCAGCCAACAGTAATGAGACACAGCAGTAAGGAGGACCCGAAATGCATAAGGGATATGTAGGTTTGCTTTTCCTTTGTTCATTGTACTTTCTGGCAAAATGGCTAGTGTGAGTACCATCCTGCAGTGCAGGAAGTAAAAATTGCTTCACTAAGAAATTCGTTGTCTTGGTGCTAATTTTTCTTTGCAGCACCAAGCATCTCTTTCCAACATTTTACATCTCCCCTACTATAATCTAAGCTTCATAAAAGCAGAGACACTATTTGGCCGACTATTATTAATGGCTAATATGTAGGACGGCTCAATCAATAAGTGTTGTTTTTAATTGAATCAAATGAATACTCTCCCAAGCCTCTTGCCTTTGACTAAAGTGTTTTCTTAGCCTAGAAAATCACCACTTCCCCACTTTATTTGATAGACAAAGACCTGTAAACCATTTCCATGACTGGGCCAAAGTTAATATGTAGATAGTATAGTATATTTTGATTTTCTAGGGCAATGTTTACTGAAAATACATTGCTTGTCTTCAAACATAAAATAGTACCTGACAAATTCAGTGTCCTAAGTTTTTTGTTCTAAAAAATACAATTACTTTATTTCTAAAGCCCCTTCTAGTCTGTGTTCTTGGCTGTAAATATTGAGAAGCTATCCAATTCATGTGGACCCCTAAAACAAACTCCCATCGCATCATGAGACTGTAAGGTCCCTTCCTACATAATCCCACAGTAAGTAGCCTGTGATTCCCTCTAGAAGGGCACTTACATTATATTTTAATTATAGGTTTACTTTTTTGACTTCCTAACTAAATTATGAGTTTTATATAGACAAAATCTATATTCTTTTCATCTTTTTGTTATCCATGCATGACATCATATCTGGCACATAATAAAAGCTCAAAATTTTTCTTCATGAGTGAATAAATTCCATTAATAAAATATGATCTCATTCATTTTGATCAAAATCCATAATTTAAAAAAAATAAATAAATTGTCCACGGTTTGAGTTAGGAAATACCTGAATGGCAAATTTCATGGTTGTCCTCCCTATCAGAGGTCAAAGATGCAGACTCTGAGCACTTGGCTTTAAAATTGAGTCACATTAACTGAAACAACACATACGTAATGGTTTGTGACTATTCCCACCAGCCACCTCAAGAATTTCAGCTCCTACAAAGTATCCTTTACAACGCCCTGAATTTCTGAGAATTCCCTGTGGTATCTGACTTGTACAGAAGTCCTATATGTCAGTAGGCCTTTGATTTTAATGTACATACCAGTCCCAGGACTTTTGCTAAAATGCAGGCTCTGATTCTGTAGGTCTGGGGTGGGATCTTAATGGCTGCATTTCTGACCAGTTCCCATTTGTTGCTGATGCTATTGGACTTTGGACCCCATTTTGATAACCAAGAATATAAACTACAATATGCAGACATCCACGAAAGAGTCTTCATCACTATTTGAGTTAGAATATAATTAATGTCTCCCCTTGCAATGAAGAGTGACATGTTCAGCCAATATTGCACCCTTTAAAAGGTGGCTTCAAGCCTAAAAATACATTATTCCTACTCCTTTAAAAAGAAAATATCTTGTAGCCTTAGGATTAGAATTTAGACTTTTAGTTGGTAATAGATAATTTGACGGTAGAAAATACTAGAATCTAAACTTTTTCATCAGTTTCTAAAAAACTAATTTGTTAGAGTCAAAAGTTATGGGATACTTTGGAAAAGAAGCAAACTATCTGGATATTAATAGAACATCAAAATCTCTCAGGCTAGCTTATATATTTTATGGTGTTTCTTTATAGTCTGTAATTTAAAACATCAATCAAATATTGCCACAGAAGGTGGCAGGTCAAAAGTGTTTGACCTAGAGAGACCATAATGTTAGAGCTGCTAATTAGGACAGCTGCTTCAATTAGGAAAGCAATTCGAGGATAGTCTGCCCACTGAATGAAAAACATGAGTCAAGTGACAGCACAACAGCACTGTGTCGACCTTATTGGCCTATAAGCTAAATTTAAAGGTGTGAAAAGTATTGTGTGAATTACATATGAAGATAAAACAAAATCACAAATGTGACGTTTCCAAAGAATAATGAGGGAGGGCTAGACAGAAATTTAGGCATAGGACAGAGAGCTGAGCTTTTGTCTGTCTTATTTTTGGTCTTATATCTAGGCAATAAAACATCCTTGACTGATCTTCCCAAGTAGTTCTTCTGGAAGGTAAATATACAGTAACAACCACCTTTGTATGGTGAAGAGGACTTTGGAAGAGAGGCCATAGATTGACAAAAGATGAAGCCTAGCAATGGAAGAGAGGTTTCTTGAATTCAGATTAATGTATTGAAAAACTAGCATAGCAAAATGGGGGCCTTTCTGAAATTTTGGATTTGAATCCTCCTTCTAACATAAGTAAGACCCTGTACTGCTTGGGAGTAATACAGTTTTGGAAATTATTTGCTTCTCTTAGCTGACATTTGCATGATACTTGCAAGGCAATTTATAAAGCAATTCTTCAAATGTTATTTTCATTTTAGAGATGAGAAAACTGAAATGTAGAGAGATCAGCGTTTGACAGTGATAAAAACACTAGTATCACCTAGACACCTGCAGAGCCCATGATCTTCTTACTACATCAAGTCATTTTACAAAGATTTTCACATGCCATGCTTTATTTCTCTATGGACAATTACAGTGTTTTAGATCAGGACCACATAATTTACAGGGTTTATTTTAACACATTTGCCATCTGCCCCCAGAAATGAGCACTGGCAGAGAGCTGTACTTTTTTTTTTTTAAGAGAAAAAAGAAAAAAAGGAAAAAAAGAAAAGAAGAAAGAAAAAGAATGAAAAAGAGAAAGAAAGAGGAAGAGAAAGAGAGAGAGAGAACAGGAATCTTGCTCTATTGCCCAGGTTAGAATGCAGTCGAAAAATTGGTATTAAAAACCTCTTTTATGCCAATAAATGTGCTTAACAATGGAGACAGGAAGGAATAGGGGGGAAAATAACAAACAAGCAGCCAACCAATATTTCATTTAAACCTGTGAAATGCTTTGCAATTGCTGAGGAGTGATTTACTTCCAATTATATGGTTACTTTTAGAATATGTGTGATGTGATACTGAGAAAAATGTACGTTTTGTGGATTTGGGGTGGAGAGTTCTGTAAATGTTTATTAAGTTTACTTGTTCCAGGTCTGAGTTCAAGTCCTGGATATCCTTGTTGATTTTCTGTCTCGTTGATCTGTCTAATATCGACAATGTATTGTTAAAGTGTCCCACTATTATTGTGTGGGAGTCTAAGTCTCTTTGTAAGTCATTAAGAACTTGCTTTATGTATCTTGGTGCTCCTGTATTGGGTCCATATATATTTAGGATCGTTAGCTCTTCTCGTTGAATTGATCCTTTTACCATTATGTAATGTCCTTCTTTGCCTCTTTTGGTCTTTGTTGCTTTAAAGTCTATTTTATCAGAGACAAGAATTGCAACTCCTACTTCTTTTTTTCTTTCTCCATTTGGTTGGTAAATCTTCCTCCATTCCTTTGTATTGAGTCTGTATATCCTTGCATGTGAGATGGGTCTGTGCATCTTTTAATGTAATCTGGCTATTTGTATATTTTCTTTGGAGAAATGTATATTCAGATCCTTGGCTCATTTATTAAAACTTATTTTTCTGTTATTGATTTGTAAGAGTTGTTCATCTATTGTGGACATAAGTCTCTTATAAGATACATGATTTACAAATATTTTCTTATATGAGTTACCTTTTCATGTTCTTGATAATCTCATTTGGAGCACAAAAGTAATTTTAATGAAATCCAATTTATCTATGTTGTCTTTTTTTGTTTGTGGTTCTGGTGCCTATCTAGGAAACCACTGCCTATCCTAAGGTCACAATTTATTCCTATGGATTGGGAAAATGTGGCACATATACACCATGGAATATTATGCAGCAATCAGAAATGATGAGTTTGTGTCGTTTGTAGGGACATGGATGAATCTGGAGAACATCATTCTCAGCAAACTGACACAAGAACAGAAAATGAAATACTGCATATTCTCACTCATAGGTGGGTGATGAAAAATGAGAACACATGGACACAGGGAGGGGAGTACTAAACACTGGGGTCTATAGAGGGGAAAGGGGGAGGGCCAGCGGGAGGGGGAGCTGGGGAGGGATAGCCTAGGGAGAAATGCCAAATGTGGGTGAAGGGGAGAAAGGAAGCAAAACACACTGCCATGTGTGTACCTATGCAACTGTCTTGCATGTTCTGCACACGTACCCCAAAACCTAAAATGCAATAAAAAACAAAGTTTTGCATTTTTCTTTTACAATAAGATTTGTGATCCGTATTGAGGCAATTTTTGTGCACAGTGTGAAGAAGGGGTCCAACTAAATTCTTTAACATGTGGATATTCAGTTGTTCCAGCATCCTTGTGGCAAAGCCTAATCTTTCCCCACTGAATTTTCTTGGTGCTTTTTGTCAAAATCAATTGGTCATAAATGTAAAGATTTATTTCTGGATTGTCAACTCTGTTCCACTGATATATGCATCTATTCTTATGCCAGTACCACACTATTATGATAACTGTGGTCCTAGACAAAGAGCTGGGGTTTAGGGAACCCTGTGTTCATAGCCACACCCTTCACTTACTGTAGCACTTAATGGGGGGTAAGGCTTGAGCCATGGCATAAATGCCATAACTCTTACAGTTCTTATCAAAAATTTAGATTTTTTGTATAAATACTTCCCCATTTGCTGTATACACTTAGAACAATTTCTAGTGAGTTATAACATTTTAAAAATAATTTTAACTAGTTAGGATTGTTTCATTAAGGTAAGGATCTACAGTGCTGTTCACACCATCAACATCACCATTTCAGAAGTCAATTGGGTTTTGAGGGGGTACTTTAAAAAATTTTTTTATCCTTCTGATTTTTAATTTAGATAGGTGCTACTGCTATGTTCTAATTCACTGATATTTTCTCCTGTGGTGCCTAATTTTCTGCTAAATAACCAACGAACTATTCCATTTCAGATACTATATTTTTCATCTTCAGAAGTTTGTCTTTAAAATTTTATATCTTCCATTTCTCTCATCACTATATTCATGTTTTCCTTCAAATCATTGATTATATTTAGCACATTTGTAATAAATATCTTAAAGTCTTTGAGTACTTATTTTACCATCTGGGTCATTTTTAGTCAATTTTTATTGACTGATTTTATTTCTCTGGTTATGGTTCACATTTCCCTGGTTTTTAGTATGTCTTATAATTTTTATTACATGCTGGGCATTCCAAATACTATGTCTTTGAGTATCTGAGCTTTGACTTTTAATAGAATGTTGGAATGTTTTTTTCTGGAAGATTGTCATTACTTAACAGCTTAAATGTTTTGAGGTTCATGTTTAAACCTGGATAGCTTGAGTCTAGGGTAGCCATTACTTTAGGGATAATTTAACTCTACTGCTGAGATGTGGCCTGTGTGGAATCTCTACTGAATACTCTAAAGATCAGAAAATTATGTCTGTTTTGTCTCATCAGAGTTCAAATGTATACCCACCCTGTGTGAGCTCTGGAAATTTTTCAGCATATAGCATCCTTGTCCTCATATACTTGGGTTCAGGAAATTTTATCTTAAGCATGTGTGGCTTGATGTGCAGCCAAAGACTAAAGTCTGAGCTCTTTCTCCTACATTCAACAGGACCAATGTGCTCTGCTTGGAGTCACTTTCATGTACAACGGTGTGTACGTAGGCAGAAAACCATGGTTATGACAGTGGTCGCTTCATTGATTTCCTTTCTCAGGGGCTCAGTTCTATGATTCCTATTATCTAATATCTGGAAACAGTTATTTTATGTATTTTTTCTATTTTCTAGTTGTTTATGGCAAAGCATAAGTCTGGTCCAAGCATCATGACCTGAAAATGAATCAACATGATAATCATAATAAGCTTTTAAGAATGGGAGGCCGAGGCAGGTGGATCATGAGGTCAACAGATCGAGACCATCCTGGT
Organism: Callithrix jacchus; assembly: GCF_049354715.1. NCBI lineage: Eukaryota > Metazoa > Chordata > Mammalia > Primates > Cebidae > Callithrix > Callithrix jacchus. The sequence continues at coordinate 150,234,561 of NC_133507.1, forward strand.
CAACATGGTGAAACCCCGTCTCTACTAAAAATACAAAAAATTAGCTGGGCATGGTGGCACGTGCCTGTAATCCCAGCTACTCAGGAGGCTGAAGCAGGAGAATTGCCAGAACCCAGGAGGTGGAGGTTGCGGTGAGCTGAGATTGCGCCATTGCACTCCAGCCTGGGTAACAAGAGTGAAACTCTGTCTCAAAACAACAACAAAAAAAAAGAAGGGGAGTTATATTATGGAAGCAATAGCTTAAGAAGATAGGTTTGAAAATGATGGATAAAAGATAAACAAGTTTCAGCCAACCCCTGACCGCGATGAGTTTACAATTTAATGTAAATGTTTCAAAATCTTTCCACTAAAATGCACTGGGAAAATAAGACCTCCCATTTTAAAAACTTTCGTAGGTATTCCTGTGTCCTATAGCAGAGATCCCCAAACCTGACTATAAAACAGACTCATTGGAGAACTTTAAACAAACACAGATAACACCCCAAATCTACTCTCTTAGCAAATTTCTGGTAGACAGTACAGTATTTTTAACTATATTAATCATGCTGCATATTTTAAATGTCAAAACATGAAGATAACAAGGCAACAACCCATATTGCTCCGATGCAGACAGTCTGAAAGGGACAGAGAAATACGTATTTTTAAATGATCTCTTCAGGGAACTTTCACACAGCCAAACACACACATTCCAGATGTAGACTAAACCACTTCAGATTGTCTTCAGGGAGTCCTCAAATTCTCAAAATTGTTTCTGATGAAGCTGATGCCAATCTGGGATCTTTTGTGTTCCTCTTTCCTCTCCTGAGTCTATCTTATTACTGAGTTTAAGCGGTGTTGTAGTATTTCTTGGAAAGCCTAGACGGCCTCAAACCTTCCCCACCTATGTAATGTGACCCATGGTCCCACACCGAGTCACATAAGGAGCTTTGCAGGTCCGCTGCATTCCACTGCTACCACTTTTTGAAAAAGCACCTCGTGAGTTCCAGTCAACATGTCCCTAAAACGTGTGTTTACCCAAGTGAAAGCCTTTTGCTTTCACAGCTGGCCTTCCTGTCTGAATGGCTTTCTTGCTCTGGGGCCTGAACACCACTTCAGAACCCCATTTTATGAACACAAAGACCACCAAGATGCCCATTCTCTCAAGACTCCGTTTTTTCTTTAGTGAAACTCTAGTTATCCCTCACTGGCTTGTGATAGTCTGCAGTCTTCTTTCTACTTGGCACTATTTTCTAGGGAAACCCCAAATGGCCCTCAACTTACAGAAACTTTCATGGAGGAAAACAATTGGCCTTTTTCTAGGTCTTCTGCAAAAGCCAGCTGGCCTGAATTTTCGTTTCCACAGCTGCCTATAAGCTCCATCTGCATTTCGACCTTCACAGCACAGAAAGTTCTAATCCGTGTGGTCAGCCAGTGTCCCTGGGCAGTGAATCACATCATCTTATTTTCCACATTAAGTCTAGAAAACTATTTAAATTCAACTGGACAATGAGAAAAGCCAAATCATTTCTAAGGTCACAATTAAACAGCACTCCATAATCCAGTTCAGTGCAGACTGGGATTTTGGACTGGTACCACAGCAAACTTCAGTTTGCTGGTCAATGCCTGTTCTATGTCTTCTGAACTTGCTGTGTAGCTTTTACAGACAAATGATAAATCAAATTCTGACAGCATTATAAAGATAAGTGAAGTCCATATGTTAAATTTTAGAGGGAATTTCTATTAGTTAAAATATTGGTGGAGTGGGATAAGAAAGATACATTTTTTCCTTTTTTTTTTCTTTTTGAAATGGTGTCTTGCTTTTGTCCCCCAGGCTGGAGTGCAATGGTAACCTTTTGGCTCACTGCAACCTCCACCTCCTGGGCTCAAGCGATTCTTCTGCCTCAGCCTCTTGAGTAGCTGGGCATACAGGTGCCTGTCACCATGTTAATTTTTGTATTTTTAGTAGAGACAGGGTTTCACCATGTTGGCCAGGCTGGTTTTGAACTCCTCACATCAGGTGATCCACCTGCTTCTGCCTCCCAAAGTTCTGGAATTACAAGCATGAGCCACTGCACCCGGCCAGATATTCTTGAACAACATGCCACAGGCATCAGACTTTGAAGCAAGCAAAACAGCCCCAAACAGGTAGGTAAAAGGAATTAGCTCCAGCCCCTCTGCTCCCAGCTCAGCTTGTACTAACAGCAGGACAACTTGACCATATCATTCAGATGGTAGTTCTCATACAAACGTACATTAAATTTATTCTGAAATCATGCACCTGAACCTCTACTCATATTCCCATTAGTGTCCATTTTGATACATCCATTCAGAGACTACAGGGGCAAACACTAAAATCAACAAATCAACACATTGGAGAATTAAGAAAAGTAGAAAGATGCATAATGCAACCAAGGCTTGTTGATTACATTAAAATGTTTACTTCAGGTATTTATTTCTAAGGTACTAGGTAATCGAGTAAATGAGAGAGATCTTGTCTTCACAGTGGAGAGACAAATAAATGAAGAAAAACCATAAATACAAGCATCTTTTACTATCAAACCTATTCTATTCATGAGATTTTTAGTGAAAAATATTATTTTATCTGATATTTTGAACAGTGAAGTTTGGATGCAACAGACATACCTAAAAATTTATTAAAATTTATTTGGTATCTGAATTTTGATATCATAATTTAAAAAGTAAGGAAGCTCGTACTTAAGGATTTGTGGCAATACATGCCATAAAGGGGGGAAATGAGTTGCTGTGGTTAATAACAGGAGGAAAAGACTAATTTAGAAAGGTGATTAGAGGACTCTGCTCTCAGAGGGGTGATGCTTCAGTGAAGACCTTGAGAAATGAGAAGCAGCTAGCTGAGTGAAATGTGGGGGAAAATGTTAAGATAGAGATGCAAGGAGGGGCCTGACCGTGCAGGACACTGTGGGGCTGGGCCAATGTTTGCATTTAGTTTAAGGTCATGTTTGGCCATTGAAGGGCTATCCTTTAAAACAACCTTATGAAAGGAACCACAGCGATTTCCTAAATCCATCAGGGAACCGAAGAATCAGAATAAGTGTCCGTTAGAGTAACAGACTTGCCCTAGAGGAATGAAGACTTCCTGAGTGAACATCTGCACGAAAGGCTGTTATTAACGGGACCCTTCAGAATTTGATCTTAGAACATGGAACTTCTAACATCCAATGGAACTAGAGTATTCATAAAGAAATTCCCCCCACGCTGTGTAGTGACAAAATGACCAATGCCACCTGGTGCATCTCCTTCATTCTCATTGAAGTTGATTAGAAAGATAAACAATAGCAACGCAAGAAAGACAACTTTGCCTAATGAAGAGACGCTGCAGCATAAGGCAAAGGCATGGAAAGGCCAAAGCGCAGGTAAAGACACCAGTGCAATTGCAGGGAACCAAGGTCACAGAGGAGCATGGCAGGAAGGGACGCTGTTTTCTTTGGAGCTTTTGATTTTCAAAGTTCAACAGAATACAGGGTTATCTGTGAGAAGGCTGAGAATGGATGTGTATAAACCACACATCATCCTCTGGGCTATGGATTCAACTTGCTGACTCAGCTTCTCACTAACTTAGCGGGCTGATATCCACCATGGGACATTCATTCCTTAGATTTAATGGAACTTCTCTAATCAGTTGAGATACCGACAACTTGGCTGGTACTAACATCAGAAGGGATGCCAGACACAGCTAAACCAATAGTTGGAAGAGAACAAGTCAGGCTTCAACAAAAGTCCAGATCTGGGGAAACTGGCCTCTCACACAGATGTTTCTGCACAGAGAGTTTATAGAACAAAGATGAATTTCCTGTTTTCAGTACATCTTAGACTAGTTGAGCAATTGATTAGTAACAACAATTTGCATCATCTGGTTCTGGAACTTTCTGTAAGAAAATGATCTAACAGAATCTACAAAGCAGTGGAAAAACCATGCTATCTTTTGGCCAAGTAGTAGGCAAAGATAGAGCTGACTTTATTCAGGCATAAACAACAGCAACCACCAAAAAAAAAACAACATCAAAGTATCCTACAACAAAAGAGAGAAATTTAGCATGAGAATGATAGAGGAAAAAATACAAATTACTACAGGGAAGAAAAAGCACTTTTAGGTTCAGGTCTAGACATTTCAAATGGGAAGACTTTCTCTCCATCTCAAAGCAGTGAAGCAAAACATAGTTTTTATCAATCAAGACATAAAAGATAATGGCCGGGCACAGTGGCTCAGGCCTGTAATCCCAGCACTTTGGGAGGTTGAGGCAGGTGGATTACCAAGACCAGCCTGACCAACATGGCGAAACCCCATCTCTACTAAAAGTACAAAAATTAGCCAGGCATGGTGGCAGCACCTGTAATCCTAGCCACTCCAGAGGCTGAGGTAAGATAATCCCTTGAACTGGGTAGGCAGAGGTTACAGCAAGCTGAGACTGCACCATTGTACTCCAGCCTAGGCAACACAGTAAGACTCCACCCCAATGATTAAAAAAAAATGAAATATAGGCTGGGTGCAGTGGCTCATCTCTGTAATCCTAGCACTTTGGGAGGACGAGGTGAGCGGCCTGCCTGAGCTCAGGAGTTTGAGACCAGCCTGGATAACATGGTGAAACCTCATCTCTACAAAAATACAAATAATTAGCTGGGCATGGTGGCGTGCGCCTGTAGTCCCAGCTACTAGTGAGGGTGACACAAGATAATTGCTTGAACCTGGGAGGTGGAGATTGCAGTGAGCCTAGTTCGTGCCACTGAACTCCAGTCTGGGTGGCAAAGCGAGACTCCTAACTGCACAAAAAAAAAAAAAAGGAAAGGAAAGGAAGAAGGAAAGAAAGGAAGGAAGGAAGGAAGGAAGGGAGGAAAGAAGGAAGGAAGAAGGAAAAAAGGAAGGAAGGAAGGAAAGAAAGAAGGAAGGAAAGAAGGAAATATGGTAGCAAACTGAGAACAAAGGGGAATTGGAGAAAAGGAAAGCAACAACTGGAGGACAGCAAAAAGTAGCGTAATGTAATTATAAACATTTAGATGCTTCCTAAGTTGATAATTGGAAGCATTTAGATGCTTCCTAAGTTGATAATTTGATGATTATCAACTGCAGGAAATTCAAACAATGAGGTTATAAACAAGATGGAAAGGCTCTTTTAAAATAGAGATGAAAAAGAAAGAAGACATGAAAAACACAAAAAGAAATAATTAGCTGTCGTGATCAGACAACAGAGATCTAGTATACAGATAACTAATATTTCTGAAGAAAGAAGAAGACAGTAAAAATAAACCTCATTAGTTCTGTTATTATTATTATTCGAATCCACTGTACCCCATGATTTTGGGCAGCAAGATATGTTAAAGACCGAATGGAGCACATGCAGTACACTGTGGTTGTGATTTTGTTCCCTTTTTGACTGTACTTCTGACTGCTTCAACTTTATAGATTTTAATGCTATTATTTAGGATAGTATATTTTACACATAAAGAGCACCTTTAAATTAATTTAAAAATCAAGAATGTCCTAATAGAAAAAGTGACAAGGAAAGTAAATTTATTCTATAAATATGAAGAAATGAAAACTCACAGTAAGTAGATTAAAAAGATAAACCTTGCTATCCATCAAAAGTAATGTTAATGATGACAATTTTTATCAATTAAGTTAGCTTTTAAAAATTATAATATCCTGTGGAATCAAAGATGTGGGAAAGTAGACATTTTATACGTATTATGTGGAAGTATAATCAATACAATCTTCCTAGAAAGCAATTTGGCAACATATTTAAAGAGCTGCAAAATATTCATATTATTTGATGTTCCAACTAAAACCTGGAAAAAGAAATTTACTCACTATTCTTTAGAATAAACATACTTTATGTAGCATCAGGTCATCTATCATATATTAACATATATCTGTGCACATACATATAGATATTAGAAGATGGGAAGAGAAATACTCAAATTTCTGAATGGCTGACTTTTCTTTTTATATTACAGGTAATTCATTTTATTCTTTGTGTTTCTCAATATCTACCAGGTCTCCTCAAATAAACATTTATTACTATCATTATATATGAAAATCAATGAACAAAAATGGAATAATAATAATTCCCAAGTAATAGTCCTTATCGATGCAAGTTCATGAAAGAGAAACAAGGACATAGAATATGTCTGTAATGTAAATTATAAAGTTGGTCCAATAGGAATCTACCATTGGATCCTGTAGATAGAATAAAAACTTCTCATCAACTATTTTTTAAAAATTGTGATTCATAGAAGACATTAGACTGTGAATAAGTCCTCAAAGATTCTAAGTTTTCCCATTGTTAAACCACATAATTTTCACCACAGTGTGAAATAGAAATGCTTATTATAGTGAATAAATAAACCAAGAAAACCATTTGGGTTACAGATTTTAAAAAACTGTAAATATCTACTTGTCTGACTTTTATGTGTGTGGCTCACATAAAGATTCAAAGGCTATGACCAAGCTGAGCTCAGAAGTAAATTATCACCTTTACTATGATGATTATGCTTTATTCTTTTTAAAAATATAAACTAAATATCCATCTCTGAAAATTTGGAAATAATCTGAAACTCTAGCAAAATTAAGATATATGTTTACATTTATGAATTCCTAAATATAAAAGGAGTAGTGTTGGCTGAGCGCGGTGGCTCAAGCCTGTAGTCCCAGCGCTTTGGGAGGCCGAGGCTGGTGGATCACCAGGTCAACAGATCGAGACCATCCTGGTCAACATGGTGAAACCCCGTCTCTACTAAAAATACAAAAAATTAGCTGGGCACGGTGGCGCGTGCCTATAATCCCAGCTACTCAGGAGGTTGAGGCAGGAGAATTGCCTGAACCCAGGAGGCGGAGGTTGCGGTGAGCAGAGATCGCGCCATTGCACTCCAGCCTGGGTAACAAGAGCGAAACTCCATCTCAAAAAAAAAAAGTAGTGTTGACAAGTAACATCAAGAGCTAGTTTTGGAGAAAATATAGTAACAAACCTTGGTTATATCTAAAGTTATATCGAAAATATCATTAATGAAATTAAACATAAGATAGATAACGTAACCAGAGGTAGACTTTTAAAATAAAACAATTCTCTGTTTCCAAATGGACCTGCCTCCCAAATGAGTCACTTGAGGTTTGGGGACATTTAAAAATGAGAAATTAACTGAATTATAGCAAAGATAATGTTTAGCATTTTTAGTTTTATGATTCAAGTTGCCTAATGCTAGGAAGTACTGGGTATGTTGTACCTGATTTAAACACTAGAGGGAAGAAAACAAATCCTGGAGGCATGCCAGATCCACCCCAAGGAATAGCGACTGCATGAAGAGGGGAAAGCAGTCCAGCTTCAGAGACAGACCTCACAATGCAGCCACAAGCACAGCCCTGGGAGGCTCCAGGTAACAGCAAAAACAGTACTTATGCCGTATTGAGCAATGCCTAGTACCCATCTCACCACTGGTTAGTTCTAGGCAAAGGTAGATATAAGCAATTCACGATGGACATGAATCTGTGCATTGCTGGTTTTGCACATTTTTGGGGGGAGAATATTTATCTGTCACCCCTCCCTGCTGATGAGACAAAAGCTGGTTTTGCTCCTTGCTCTCATCTCCTTCTAGCTTCTTTTGTAAAAGCTGCTTCCTAAAAAGCAATGCTTGCTTTTGTTTTTGTTTTTAAAACCTGCTCAGACCTTAGTTTAGGGTACTTTGGGCCATACAGTGGGATGGGTGTCATCAAGGGGGAAGAGAGGTAGTTTTGGAGTCACATGTCTTTAGATGTTGAAGAGCGTAGTGGTTACTCTGAAGTAGACCAGGGGGTGGGGCTGGGAGTTTCGCCAGAAACAGAAACCTAAGTCTTGGGCTGACTCTGCCCCCTGAGGTGACAGGAACAGGAAAGAGAAAGTGTGTGAGGGTGAGGACTGAAGACCAGGGAGATGGCCTCGGAAGCTCTATTACTAGAAGGACCTATTCGAATCCTTTTTTCAGAGGGGACCATTCTGTGGGTGTCCTGAAACTAGATTAGAATGGTGCCGTCTGGACTGTGAGAAGGGGTCCTCCACCATCTTCCTAGACCTGGTGACCCACAAGTTCTTATCTTCAGAAAATAGGAGAAAATGCTCTGACATTGCATTTCAACTAATTTTGGTGCCTGGCTTTTAAAACTGGATTCAATATTATTTACATTCCAACAGACAAACAAGTTTAAGAAAGGAAGTAATCTAAAGAAAATTTAGCTTTATTGATAATGGTATAACTTAAATTGTTAATTATAAATATAACTTTAAAATTAATATAGTCTTAAAAATATCTGTAGAAACTTGCTTTGTTTTCCTTGATTTATTTGTGTAATTAAACACTGGGGCACTAATGAATGATGAAAATATGACCAAAAGTCTAAAGTCAAGAAAGATTTAAACTAAACAATGCAAAAAAGCTAGAGAAATATTTGACAATAGTATTTCATTTCATAAATTTAAAACTTTAATATTTTTTTATAACATGTTTTCAGGCCCGGCACGGTGGCTCATGCCTGTAATCCCAGAACTTTGAGAGGCTGAGGTGCACGGATCACTTGAGGTCAGGAGTTCGAGATCAGCCTGGCCAACATGGGGAAACCCAATCTCTACTAAAAGCACAAAAATTAGTTGGAACATGGTGGTGGATTCCTGGAGTCCCAGCTACTCAGGAGGCTGAGGCAGGAGAATTGCTTGAACCCGGGAGGTAGAGTTTACAGTGCCAGATTGTGCCACTGCACTCCTGCCTGGGCAATAGAGTGAGACTCGATTTCAAAAAAAAATTTTCTATGTCCACATAGATCCTTAATATTACCTTGGGCAGAAGTTAGGGGAGGGCCTATTATGTTCATTTTCCAAACAAGATAAAGTGAGGAAAATGAATGCTGGAGGTTCAAGCACCTGCTTATGGTTAGCGAACGGCAAATGCCATGAGGGTGGTGGGGTCCCTCGATCTTTCCATTAGTCTATGTGTCGGCAGGAGTGCCCAATAAACGCCAGCATCCAAGATGAACAACATGAAGGAAAAAATGAGTATATTACTATAGGAATGTATAACCCTGTAATTAAAAAAAACCCTAAAACCTGTGTTGTGACATTTGTCAGTCTTTCCAGAAGCGATCCGACACTTACAATAACCACACTTGCAAAGAGTTTCTTATTTCTGAGTGCCTATAGTTCATTTGGTCACGTCAAGCTTTTCTGTGGCAGCTCAGACCAAAGACCATATATCTGCAAACAGTTTGCAGGCATTTCTTTTCTCCAGTAGATCACTGGATTCTCAGATTTCCTGAGGGAGAGAAGAGAGGGAAAGGAAAGGAAGCTAAGAAACCAATTCCGTTTCCCACCAAACTAAACAAGCCATCTCTTCTTGAGTAATGTGTTGGCGGTTACCACTGGGGTCTGGAACAAGTTGAGAGCTGAACCCACTGGGATGGCGTGGATGTGGGTGAGGACCCAGTATGGCAAGCATTCCAGGCTTGGACCTCCAGCTGCACAGCTTGGTGCTGACCAAGAGTACAGCTGCATTTGGAGGTTTCTGTGAAGGTGGGGGCGCCACAAAGCAGCTCCCTTGCTGCCCCTTCCTAGAAATGCTAACCAGAAACCCGTGGCTAGATCATCTGCCTCATCTTGAGTTAACAAAGGGGTCCTTATTGCTTCAACCCCGGTCAGTTCAGTTCAAATCTATTGAGCCTCCTTATGCGGCAGACATTGTGCTGGGCTCTGCGCATCCAGCAGAGGACTCCTGGTTTGTGAATCAGCTCGTAAGAAGCTCGAAGTCGCCACTTCATCCTAAAAGTAGAAAGCTGAACAAACGGAAGCAGCAACTCATCATAGGGAAAACTTCTGCACCCAAAATTGGAAGGACCAACACAAAGTTGAATAAAGGGAATCACAACTTACCAGAGCAGAAGCTCAGGACCAGAAACCCTGGTGAGAACTCATGCCAGGATAGGGAAACCTGAACTGTAATGGATGAATGACTGGAGGCTTTGTGTGGACATATCTGAGGGTTAAAAACTCCAAGGGACTCAGTCATAAGGGCCCCCAATGCTGTTTTGGGTTTCACTTCCAGGAGCTTGACCAGATTCTCACAGAGAAGGCGAGAGAAAAATTCCCTTGTGCTTCCTCTAGGGTAGGGGAGGAAAGTTGCATTTTAAATTACACTAGAGCATTCGGTTTTTCCTAACGAGGCCTGCCCTCAAGTGAAATTGTTTTACCAGACCCTAACCTGCTGGGGTTTCATCAGAACTGAACTGACCTGGAGGATGGGAAATACCCAACTTCTCAACTTCGGTCCACTTGGCTATCCTGTCCCACCAAAGAGTCGGGGACTAAGAAGCTCTTGTGAGGTCACAGTTCAGAAGCACAGGCTCAGCAAAAGACTGACACCTAATAACAGGACAACAGGAGGCTTCTCCCCCTCCTACACATTACAGCTGCCTTAACAAGGCCTAGTTGTTCCAGTTGTTTTTACCCGCCGCATCGTGACCAGCTAGGAAGAAAATATTATAAGATATCCCCAAAGGCAAATAAACAAATGAACTCAGCTTGAGGAAATAGAGCAAATATCAGAACTAGAGTCAGATATGGCAGGAACATTGGAGTTATCAAACTGGTAGTTGACAGCAGTTACGATGAATATGCTATGGGCTCTAGAGGACAAAGTGGACGCCATGCAAGAACAGATGGCAGTGTAAGCAGAGGCAGGGAAATCCCAGGAAAGGATCAAAGGGAAACGCTAGAGATTTTAAAAAATGCCGTAAGAGGAATGAAGCATGCCTCCGACAGGGTTATTGGTAAACTGGACACTGGAAAAGTGGACTTTCTCAAGCTGGGGAAAGAATCCTTGTGCTTGAGGGTTTCAATGGAAACCTTCAAAGCTATAAAGCAAACAGAAAAAACAGACTGAGGTAAAAAAACAGAAGAGATTATTCCAAATGGTGGCACAACCACAAAAGGTGTAATGTGCGAAATAGCCATACTAGAAGGAGAAGAGTGAAAGAAATTTACACACACACACATATAAATAGCATATATATGTAACATATATAATGTATAGGCATATATACATACGTTATATAGGTTACACACAAACGCAGCATATATACATTATATATGTTACATATATACACCATGGACTACTACTCAGCCATAAAAACAAATGAAATCATATCTTTTGCAGTAACATAGATGGGACTTAAAGCCATTATCCTAAGTGAAATAACTCAGGAACAGAAAGTCAAATACCAAATGTTCTTATAACTGGGTGCTAAACAATGGGTGTACATGAACATACAGAATGGAATAAAGGACACTAAAGACTAAAAAAGGTGGGAAGAAGGGAGGAGGATAAGGACTGAAAAATGACCTGTGGAATACAATCCTCACTATTTGGGTGATGGGTACAATAAGAGCCCACACTTCACCATTATGCAATATATGCTTACAAGAAATATGTACTTGTACTCCCTTAACATATAAAAGTAGAATATATATATACATATACATATAACAAAAGAAACAAGATATTTGAAACAATAACAAATGGGAATGTCCCAAAATTAATGTCAGACACCGAAACCAAAGGTCCAAAAACTCAGAGAACACCAAGCAGGATAAATTGTAAAGTAGAACACACACACACACACACACACACACACACACACACACACACCCTTCATTTAGGCATATTGTTTTCAAACTATAGAAAATCAAAATTAAAGAAAAAGTCTCAAGAGAAGCCAGAAGAAAAAGACACATTATTGAGGAGCAAAGGTAAGAATTACATACGACTTCTCAGAAACAATGCAAGCAGGGAGAAAACAAAGTAAAATATTTAAAGAGTTGAGGAAAAACAAACCAAATGCAAACCTAAAATTCTATACCTTGTGAAACTCTCCTTCAAAACTCAAGAAGAGAAAAATGCTTTCTTCAACAAACAAAAATGGAAAAATGTGTTGCCAGTAGACCTTCCTTACAAAATGTCAAAAGAAGGGTTAGGCCAGTGGCTTACACCTGTAATCCCAGCACTTTGGGAGGCTGAGGATCATGAGGTCAAGAAATTGAGACCATCCCGGCCAGCATGGTGAAACTTCCTCTTTACTAAAAATACAAAAATAGCTGGGTGTGCTGGCGCGCACCTGTAATCCCAGCTACCTGGAAGGCTGAGGCAGGATAATCGCTTGAATACAGGAAGCGGAGGTTGCAGTACATTGAGATTACATCACTGAACTCCAGCCTGGCGACAGATCAAGATTCCACCTCCAAAAATAAATAAATAAAGATTCTTTAGAGAGAAGAAAATAATATAGGAGAAACTCAGATCTACACAAGAAAAGAAGAACATTGAAGAAGAAATAATTGAAGGTAAAATGAAAATGCTTTTTATTCTTAACTGATTTAACAGGAAAGTTTGTTCAAAATCCTGATATCAACAGTGAATTCAATTACATGTGCTTATATGTCCTGTATGGATATTATACTTAACACGTGTGTGTGCGAATGAAATCAGCAACATAAATGAATCAAGAGACAAGAGGGAAGAGTTGGGTTTATTTTATTATGATACAGGCACTGTCTTTGAATTACTCGAGTGATATTTGAAACTTGACTTGGATTAGCTGGAAATGTATGTTGCAAAGTCTGGGGTAACCACTAAAAAAGTGAAGAAAGAATTCTAACTAATATGTTGAGAACAGAAAGAAAAGAGCATGATACAAATGCTCAATTTAAAACCGTGAAAGGCAAAAAGAGTCCAAGACAAAAACCGGAATGCATTTGGGTGTAGGGTGGGGGCTCACACCTGTAAACCTAGCGCTTTGGCAAGCCAAGCCAGGTGGATAACTTGAGGCCCAAAGTTTGAGACCAGCCCGGCCAACATAGCAAAACCTTGTCTCTAAAAGAAAAAAGAAAGCAAGCAAACAAGCAAGCAAGAAAGCAATGCAAGACAAGGAAGGGCAACAAATAGAAAATAGTAACAACTATGATAGATAATAATCTAACTATATAAACCATCACCTTGACTCTCAGTGATTTAGGTGCACCAATGAAAATGAATAGATTGTCAGAGTGAATAATAATTTTTTTAAAAGTACCCAGCTATACATTGTCTACAGAGGTAAAGAAGACAGTGTCCCTTCCCTTGGAAACCTGACATCTGAAAGTGTTTCCAAGGGGTGCATGTTTTCCAATAGTGTGTGCTATAGAGGGACGGTCATTATCCCTCTGCCTCTGTCCTTTATGGCATCCACAACCTGAGAAACTGCGGGCATCACACTTTAGCAGTGATCAAGTGTCCAGATTCAGAGACCCAGAGAAACTAAAAATCTTACTAAAAACAAGCAAACAAATGAGCATTTTCCCCCTGTAAATGTTCTCATTATTATTGTGACCTAACAATAACTGTAGGATTTACTCTTTGCTGTTGGCTTTACCTTGTGAGTAATTTGTCTTGCATCGTCTCACAGATTCAATCATTATCCATGAAACAACAATGAAGTGGGAGTTAGGAGAACCCAAATGAGCTTCTCTGTATGGGAGTGAAAACCTCTACAGCAGCAACAACTCTGATTTCCTTGCTGTTCCTTGAAGAAGCCAAGTCCACTCCCAGCTTTCAGCATTTGTTCTTGCTTTATTTTCTGCCTGGAATGATCTTATCCCTGAGCTCAATTGTGCGTCACCTAATGACAGGAATCCATTCTGAGAAATGTGTCATCAGGCAATTTTGTCGTGTGAACATCACAGAGTGTACTTACACAACCCGAGATGTTACAACCTATTATACACCTATGCTGTACGGTCTAGCCTATTGCTCTTAGACTACAAACTGTATAGCAGGTTAGTGTACTGAATCCTGTAGGCAACTGTAACACAAGAATAATTGTGAATCTAAACACAGAAAAGGCACAGTAAAAACACAGGACTATAATCATAAGGGACCACTGCTGTGTATGCAGACTGCTGTTGACTGAAACATAGTATGTGGCTCATGACTGTGTACACGTGGATAGCTCTGAAAGAAAGAAGGGTTTCCAAAAGAGGCAACCACAGCTCTGTTGAGTGAAGCCTGTTGTGACCCAGCACAGGCTGAAAGTCCAGACACTCCACTCTTCATCTGAGGCTCTGAGCATTTGTTAAACAAACTGACTGCATTGCATCATTTCAGATGCTTAAAATCTCTGGCGAAGCCATGTGCTTCTTCTTGGGTCTTGGGTCACCCCTTTATCTCTGTATCCATGTATGCTGGAAATTCCTCCTTTACTCGCCAGTTCCTCCTCATCTTACAGATCCAGTGTAACTTCTTCTGCAAAGATCTTTCTGCTCCTCTGCACTGCCTGATGCCTTCTCTGGGCTCCCCCAATTTGGGTGCTTACCCTGTCGCAGCCTGACACTCCAGCTATTCATGCCTGGTATGTGTCTGTCTCCCTCTTCCATTGAGGATGAAAGGTCAACGCTTTGTCACCAGAGTCGGGGGCAAAACCTTCACCAAGGGCAGGATTCTGTAAATGCACATCCGCTTCAATAATTGCATCATCAGCATCTCCGGGGACACAGGGGAGATGTACCTATTCAGCTTGGGAAAGTAAAAATGCGAGGAAGATAGGGAGGCTTAACTCAGCCTTAAGTGAATCAATAAATGAGCTTGGAGGCTTTGCCTACCACAGTGAGAATCCTATATTTCACCATTATTTTCCTGTAGTCTAGGTGCTCCCCAGAGACCTTGGCTTGGGGTGGATCAGTGTGGGTATGTTCATAGACCTCCAAGAACAAAGGCGCCTTCCTCCATCATTTCCACGTTGCTGCCACTAGAGGGAGACCACAGCCCATTTATCACGCCCATTCCTCCCTCCTGGAGGCCCCTCCCTTCATCTGCTCCTGCCTGATCTTCTGAGTGAGGAGGCTTCCGATTTATGGCAACACGGGTGTCAAATTCCAGAATTGTCCTAAAGCCCAGCTCTCTGAGTGATAGCCTTAGAATAATACTGACTACACTTAAAATAACGTATTGCTTCTTTTTGCCTAGATCTTATAATATACCAGGCACTGTGCTGGGTGTTCGGTGGGCACGATCTCTCTGCACCGTCACAAAAGCCCATGACATGAACACTTTTGTTATCCCAGACCTGTCAGATGGAAAAAGTGAGGCACAACTAGATGAAACGCCTTACCTAAGGTCAACAAGCCTGTTGGGGTGGCATTGATGACAAAGGAGACCATCCTAGCCCCCGAAATCTACAAGGAGTCCAGGAAGAGGGAGAGGTTGATCCCTTTAGGCATGAAGGAAGAGTGGACTAGACAGTAGGCACCCTGAGGTCCAGGATGGGAGGAGGAAACAGACTCGCTGGACTGTCACAAGCCTGATTTTGCTAAATCAGAAAACAGACAGGTCAGTGAAGTCAGATGAGGCCACAACACAGGTCGCAGGGACCCTGCAGTGCCGAGTCTGTACCAGGATGAAGAGCACTACTCTATTTCAGAGGAAAGGGGAATCCTGCAAGAGTTCTAAGCTGGGAAAGATGAAATCCTGTTTGCGTTTCATAAAAATTACCTGAGTTGCTGGGTGGAGAAAAGACAAGGAAGCCGTCTTTTCTGCTGGGGATCCAGTGCAGGCTGGAAATCCATGAGGAGCTGACACCATTGGAATGAGAGAGGGCAAGGACCAGGATGGGGCAGAGGCCGGGATGTGGAAAGCAGGAGACATAAGCCCTCTCTAGCAGGATTGCTGAGTCTCCACACTGTCGATGCTGGCTGGGTAAACTGTTTGGGGAGGGGAAGAGCAGGCCACCCTATGCTTTGTAGGATGGTCAGCAGGTTCTAGAGCCTCACCTGCCAAATGCCAGTAGCACACTCCAAGCATGACAGCCGAAATGTCTCAAGCATCGCCCAGTGTCCTCTAGGGGACAGAATTGCCCTTGGTTGAGAAACACTGCTGCAGTGATGTCGCCTAGCACAGTCTTCCACATAGAAACTGAGGCACCAATTTGAATGACAGTTCCACCCCTTCCTAGCTCCGTGACCTTGGAACAGACAACCTCATTCCACTGTCTTTTCCTCATTAGCAAAGGAGGACACCGCACTTTCCTAAGAATGCCGCTATGAGGCTGAATTAGAGAAAAGCACCTTGCAAGCTGCCTGACACGTGGTGAGCCTGCAGGAAATGTGATTAGTAATCACAAAGATGAGCTTCATCTGCAAGAGACAGACCTTCTTTTCCTCATCTAGGCCGTCCTAGCTGCAGAGACGCAGCAGAGGGACACAGCTCACACACACACAGCGTGCCCACCAGCCCTGCTACCCCACTGGAAGACTAGATCTCACCTGGGACAACCAGCCCTGAGAATAAAGAGACTCATGAAGAAACTCTGGCCACAAGCAGAAGCCCCGTACTGTGACACTTGACCTCTTGCACACCCTCTGGCGAAAGCAATGTAAGGGAAGAATGCATTATCCACCTTGGGGCACAACCTTCACTACCTCTGTGGAACCAGAGTTAAGGCTGATGCCCTTCCTCTGGACGAATGACCTAAGGGGGCTTGCTCTATGGGCTGGAGTGAGACTGGTCCTGATTATCTAGGAGATACAGGGCTATCCTACAACATGGATCAGGGAGGGATGGTCTGGAACCCAGGGAACCCTCTGAATGTCTCTTACTATTAGTTTGAAAGTTAATAGAAGTTTTTAGCAACTCCACTATAGCAAGCATCTCAAAAGGCCCAGATCTATTAGGAGTAAGAGTTCTGGTCACCCCACTGGGCACAGAACATCATCTGAGATGTGGATGAGGTTAGAGGAAATATCAAATGGCCTCTGGAGAAGAATAGCAAAAAACCATTTTTTCTAGGATTTTGCTTTGACCATGTGCTGAAAATAATTTCCCATTTCTTTCAGGTTTGTTTTTTTTTTTTTAATTCTCTTACAGGGGAATACATGACTTTCCATACCCTCTTCATGACTTTATCATCCTTGTTTATGTTTCGGGAATATTTTTATTGCAGGTATTCATTAAATGATTCCTGTTCTGAATTTAATGACAATCTCTCACAGTTCAACATCAACTCAATAGTATATCAAATTATAATGTCAGTTTCTGTTTCTTCAATACCCTTAAGAAATTAACCTCTTCATGCATCTGGTATTGCTATTGACAAGTCTGATATCCATTGGATTCCTTTTCCGTTATTACATGATCTACTCTTTCTCTCTTTGTCTTAGGTGTTCTTAAGTTTCACTGTCCCACTTGTCCATGTCAGTTTTCTCTTTCTTTTTTTGTTTGACACCCTGTGGTGCTGGCAATATAAGGCCTTTGAGTTTCCTGTGTTTCTGGAGAATTTATATAGTCATTGAAATATCTTCCCTATACCTTTCTTTTTTTCTATTCCTTCTAGATTGCATTTTATCTGGACTCTGGGACTTCTTTCCTCCATATCTATCAGTTTATTGTTCCTGTTTCTGAATCTCTGTTGACTCTTCCTAGGAGAGAACTCCAATCTTTCCGTTGAGAGAACTCCAGTCTTTCCGTTGAGAGAACTCCAATCTTTCTGTTGAGAGAACTCCAGTCTTTCTGTTGAGAGAACTCCAGTCTTTCTGTTGAGAGAACTCCAGTCTTTCCATTGAGAGAACTCCAGTCTTTCCGTTGAGAGAACTCCAGTCTTCCCTTTGAGAGAACTCCAATCTCTCCGTTGAGAGAACTCCAGTCTTTCTGTTGAGAGAACTCCAATCTTTCTGTTGAGTTACTTGATTGTCAGTAGTATCCATTTAGGACAAGTTTAATTCTACTATTTGGATACTTTTCATACCTATTGGTTCCACTGCATTCTTTTTCATGACTTCTTATTGTTGTCTCCTATAGTTAATTTTTATTCTTATCTATTCAAGTATATTCACGTGGCTTGTTTTAAAATCCCAGAATCCATACTCCAAATAACATATACAGGCATGTCCAGCAGGCCTGTGACCTTCCCTTTGGGGTGACTGTACTGCTCTGTTCTTAAGTAATTTGGGCCTGGGGGCTTCTGTTCCCAGGGGAGGACACACTACTCTGGATGATTAAGTGTGAAGGGACAGAAAGAAGCCCAAGCCTCAGTGATAGCCCCAAGGCAGAGGAGCTCTGTCCAGGGCAGAGGGAACCCCTGCAGCTCACTCCCGCTGAACTCTCTGGGGCCAGCCCATTGTCAGGGTTTCACTCCAAAGACAGAAATGGGCAGCATTCGAAGCCCAAGGCTCCTCCAGCTTGTAATACATCACGTTGTCATCTGGAGCACTTTCTATTTATTATGTGACTTTAGAATGTCATTCTTACTGTGGAAATAAAGCAGTACCACTAATACAATTCCTGAAAACTATAAAGCTCTAAACACCTGTAAGTTATGACTTTACTACTGGATGCAGAGAGGGCTTAGCACAGATGGCCCTGAGTGCTGTGAAAAGCTGCTCAAGATTCACAGCCTTACAAGGGGTTTTTCTTTATAAAAATTAAAATTTCTTATCTACTTGAATGGTAATGTGATTTAGATGTGTTTAGGCTTTCCACAACTTGTGTCTTGACACTATCTATGAATTGATCCTGTATTCTTAAAAAAAAAAAAATCTAACCAAAAACTAAATATATCATTCAGGATTCAGGATTAGTCCAGTTAGAGAGACAGAAGCCACACAATAAGTTAAATAAGGAAAGTCTAATGCAAAGAATTAATAACTAAAACAGGGGCTTGGAGTACTGAAGAACTGGCTAGAGGGAAGTAAAGAGAACTCTTAAGAATACAGAAGTAGCAAATGTTAGAAGCAGCTACAACCCTCTAGGTCTGAGATGCAGCATCCAGGGAGGAGTCACCTCCACGTCTCTCACCTCTTCAGGGGAGAATTACAGTCCTTATTGGAGAGGGTATGTGATGGTCACTGGATAGCAGAGATATCAGAGTCTCTTTGCTGGTGCAACTTGCAGGAAACCTATCCTTTGGGTTGCCAAGAAACTTCTGTTCACAAAAAGTTGCTTCACCTCTGGACTCACTGCAAAGCTACCTGAGGGATTGCTGGGCAACTGATTCGTGGGGAGGTGATGTACTGTTGGCACTCTGCTGTGATGATGCCCAAGAAGGTGTCAGGGAAGCTGCTGGCTGTGCACGATGCTGTCCAACTTGTACTGCAGTAGCTGGGCCCTGGCGAAGTTACATGGTAGAGGAAGCTAGTGAGAGGCACACACCAAAACCAGGAAGATAAGCCCCTTCACCATACAGCAAATGTACAGCAGCACCACCTACTGACAGCATCGTGCCAGCTGGCGAAGGAGAACTACTGACAGGGCCCATCTCAGTTATTGCAGAACAGGGAATGAAGGGTGAATTTGGAATTGAGAGATAATAAATGGATGACTGCAACAGTCAGTGCTAACAATGAGGCTGTGCTCTTTAAGAATAAGTTATCTGAAAACAAAGCGGAAAGAAGGTCTGTTGTGGCCTTGGACCATTGCTTCTATAACTTAAGCACGCAAGTCAGTCACCTGGGTATTTAAACATATTTCTTGGCCCCGTTATGAGAATTCTGATTCAAGAGGTCTACAGTGGGGCCTGATCATTTACATTTCTTAACAATTTTTGAGGGATGCTAATACCATCTTCTTTTACTTTTATGTAATTTATCTATAATGAAGAGTCTCTTATTTTTATCACCTAGTTTTATGACCAGGACAACACTTAAGTAGAATGCTCCTTTTGTTCTTGTCTAACTTAGTTATTATACACAAGGAGAAGACAATTTTGATCTTTCTAAAAGCATGTACTTGAAATCTATAAATAAAATCAGTCCCACACAATTGTGTTTCTGATCATTTAAAAATTTATTATATTTTTGCTCTGCACAGTGGCTCACACCTGTAATCCCAGCACTTTGGGAGGCCAAAGCGAGTGGATCACCTGAGGTCAGGAGTTCAAGCCCAGCCTAATCAACATGGTAAAAAACCATCTCTAGTAAAAATAAAAGAAAGTAGCTGGGCATGATGGCAGGCACCTGTAATCTCAGCTACTCTGGAGGCTGAGGTAGGAGAATCTCTTGAACCTGGGAGGTGGAGGTTGCAGTGAGCCAAGATTGCACCACTGCACTCCAGCCTGGATAACAGAATGAGACTCCGTCTCAAAAAAAAAAAATTATTATTTTTTCAATTTGGGATTTACTGAACAGATTAAAGTAATAACTGCAGTAATATTTTCTCAATTATTCTAGTACAATATCTACTCACATTACATATTTAATATGACTTAGAACTATCAATTTCACATGATTCAACACTACATGAAACATTTCCAAATTGCAACATAATGTAACCAATATGTTTTTCTATTGAGAAGTTGTAATATAAAAACATGCACAAAGATTTTAGGGGAAAAAAAGTAAAAACTGTTCTGGCAGCAGCTTTCCTTTGTTTCAATATAGGGTCAAATGTTAAGAATAAAGGTAACTCGACCTGGCTCTACTTTTCCCAAAGTTAATAAAATATCTAAGGTTTATAAAATATCTTTCTTTCATATAACTGAAAAATACAGCAACTATGATATATCTCTTCAGTCTTAATAAAATAAACATATCTTTATTAAGTTATAGGACGGTAATGAGCTTCACTTTGAGCTGAGGCACTAACCTGAGTTCATACCCTCGGAGGATTTTGCTCTTCAGGCAAGCACACCTTAAGGTACACACGTCATGTTTCAGGCGACCTTTAATATTATTCCAGAAAATAACGACTGAGCTGATCTCATTTTGCTAATTATTTCCCTGATTTACTGATACTCTTGCCAATAAATCAGTGAGAAAGTTTTCTTAACGTATAGAGCCAAATTACAGAAAAAGCCTCGCCATGAGTCACAATTTTGGGGGGCTTAACTGGAATTTACCAACAAGCTTAGATGCCTTCAACAAACGCTTACAATATGGTTCTCTTTCTGGGCCTCAGTTTTCTCATATGTAAAAATGACAAATTTAAAGAAATTATTTCCAATGAACACTCTCTCTGATTTTAAAATTGTTTAGTTAAAATATCTTAAAATGAAATAGTGTTGGGCTATATTAAACAGAGTTCATCCAGAAAGGTTAATAAAATCATTTGAATTTTTCTCTTTTAATAAGTTTTGAAATAGCCTTATAAGTCTTTTGTCAAGATAGATAAACAGTGTTGTATAAGGGTGGGCACGTGTTAATGTCTGGGCTGTTCTCCCACTGTATTTTTTTTTTAATAACAATGCTGATAGTGGTAAATGAGGTACTAGCCTAGCAAGTGCATCACAATAAAAGGAACCACTATGTGGTAGTATAATGCAGAAAATGGTAGGAACCGGGGCTCTGGTGTAATGAGATGTGCTTTGTCTGGTCACATCATCTTCTACGTGAATTATTTAATCAATATAAACTATAGCATGCTAATGACTTGGAGAATAGTGATATCACTGTCAGATTGTTTATGAATAATACCAGCACTATACATTTTATGGTGAAATTCATTCAAAAAAAATTCTGAAATGCTGGCTTTTTTAATATTTCAAGAATGTTACAAGATTAATGAAAAAAAATAAGTACAATGTCAATTTTTTTGAATAGGCAGTATGAATTTTTAGTTGTGGAAAAGGGATCTGGCAGGCAGAAAAGGCTTATTAACTTATCATTTGTAATTTATTTTTAAGATTGGGTTGTTGACGTATCATTTTCCTCCTCATTGCCATGCAAGGTGTGAGGTGATGCGTTTTCAGTGATTCTGGATGAGGCAGTGGCCTAAAACAGAGAAGGACACATTCTCACATCATGCAATCATCACAACGGGGCCTCATCCACCTTTCCAGAGATCTTCTGAGAGGCTCCAGTTCAGACCTTAACACCAACTACCTCCCCACATTTTCTCTCCACCTCCAGACATTAGGTGGGGAATAGAACGAAATGGTGACTTCCTGGGGAGAAGTCCCTCCACTGGAATTCCCTCATGGGGAGATTATTCTCTCCTCTCCTGATAGGAAATGCAGTAAATGTTCCCCAGAAAAGGGGAGATGCGGAAGATACATGAAGACTTGGGTGAGCTGACCATGGTTGAGGTGCTGCTACGACCCGCACAGCAGAAGGAACAAAGATTAAAGAGGATCGAGGCCCGTGAGATTTCAGAATAGCAGCCTTGAGGGACGTTATTGGGAAGAACGAACAATAGTTTCACATGCGCATACCACAGTGAGGTGAAACTGCCGAATGCACCTTTATTACAAGGCTTTTCTCTGTATTACAGCTAAATTTCAATCGCCATCTAATTTCCTATTAAAATTAGCACATTAGTAGGTTTAGATTTTGTGGTGCATCTTAAAAATCCCAGTTTTTGCATTTCATTTGTCTTTTTATCTCCTGTACCTGGCAAAGTGCCTGGCACAGAAAATGCACTCAATAAAAACAGTACTAAAAAGACACTAAGGTAGGCAGGAGAATCGCTTGAACCTGGGAGGTGGAGGTTGCAGTGAGCCGAGACGGTGCCATTGCACTCCAGCCTGGGCAACAAGAGCAAAATTCAGTCAAAAAAAAAAAAAGACATGGTGTTTATGTGTTTGTGGTTATTTTGAGGTTTTTTTTTTCATGGTATTTCCATTACTCAATTTCCTGTGTGCTATTCTTGAGGCAGCTGTTCTTAGGACAATCACACATGTTAAAATCATCCGCAGAATGTTAAAAAATACTGATGCCTAGATTTTCCGCCTTTAAGGTTTTGATCTAATTGGTCTGGGGTGTAAGCTGGACACCGGGGTTTACGAAAATTCCCAGTAGATTCTAAAATACAGCCAAGATTGAGAACTACTGTCTAGATTATCTTCCTTCTTACCAATTCTTTCTTCTGCTGTATCTAATCTACAATTTTACCCATTCATAGAGATTTTAACAAGTGTCCTTTAAATTTCTAAGACATCTTTGATTACTTTTAATTGATCTATTTTGCTGTAGTGACATTTTCTTATAGTTTCCACACATGCCTTTATACCTTTAATCATTTTAAATCTATTTTTACGGCTTTTTATGGCTTATTATTTTATAGGAAATTCTTGGGAATCTACCTCTCCTACTTCATGTGCACTGTCTCTTACTTACTGAGCCTTGTTCTCTTGCATGTTTTTAATTTTGAATTGTAATCCTAACTGAAACAGAGTTCTACCTAGAAATCCTGACAGGAGGATCCAATGAGTTTTGACTTGTCTTCAGCAAAATGCTCAGAAGTATCTCCACGGCCCTGCAAAGCCTCTTTTATATACATTTCTGGTGTTCTGGGTTTCTAAATCACAGAATATTTGTACCTCCCCACTTCAAATCACTTTCATGGAGAGCAACGGGGTTTAAAATTCCCAGAAAAGCACTTTTTCCCCTACAGCCAGCAAGGTTGTCCTCTGCCTTCTCATGTGGGTGAATGAATTTGTTAGCTCTCTTAATCAGTACCTGCTTCTTCCAGGCTGAAGTTTTCCATTCCTGGTTCCACAGAAATCTGAGAGCCCAATCCCCTGGTTTGATCATTGCCCTTCCCTCACACCACTCCAGGAAAGCCATACCTCAGTTCATGTTATTTGCCCTGTGGTTTACTTCTGCTATAAGATTTCACTTCTTTGTTGGTGCCTCAACTATGTACTGAAAATAATGTTCTGATTACTTCATCTGGCATTTCTATTGCTTTGTCTCAAAGGGCTTTGCAGGTGAGTCTGTCTCCTTGATTATCTCACCCTCATCCCATTCTTATCCCATCTTAACACGTTGTGCATAACAGATGCTCAAACATGCTCTTCCATTTCAGTGTCCACTCAGCCTCACTGCTCCCCTAGCCCCCATTATCCCACTGAAGCCCTCAGTTACACGGAGAAGCATTTATCATCCTTCTGCTTCCCTCCTGGCTTATTGACTTTTTCTTTTGCATGTATTCATGACATTTGGAATGCTATCAGACTTGCTCCCTGTTGCGTATAACAGAATTTCTTGAAATCCCACCTGTGCCAGGATGGTTACAGGCCACAGAATGATCACTTTAAAATAGTCATGGATTTTTAGTTTTTAATAATTTTGAAAAAAACAACTAACTTTTTTCACAAAAAGGTCTTTCATGAATGTGTTTTTTTGTTTGGGAGGTGTGTGTGTGTGTGTGTGTGTGTGGGTGTGTGTGTTGAGACAGGGTCTTGCCACTCTGTTGTCCAGGCAAGAGTGCAGTGATGCAATCTCAGCTCACTGCAACCTCTGCATCCTGGGTTCAAGGAATTCTTGTGTCTCAGTCTCTAGAGTAGCTGGGACTACAGGCACATGCTACCAGGCCCTGCTAATTTTTGTGTTTTTAGTAGAAACAGGGTTTCACCATGTTGGCCAGGCTGGTCTGGAACTCCTGACTTCAAGCAATCTGCCTGCCTCTGCCTCCCAAAGTGCTAGGATTACAGGCATGTGCCACCGAGCCCAGCAAGATGTGTATTTTTAATCAAATAAGTTCTACAAAATACATGAGATTGCTCATATTCTTTAATGTACTTATAGGGAAAGTCTGGCTGGTATCATGTACTGTACATTACTAAACTAAAGTAGAGGTTTGTGTATTTGCTACATACTGAAATTTGGTTTGTTGGTGAGGATACTGCAAGGATGTGCGGAGAGGCTGTTCTTTATTGATTGCACACATCTTAAGGGGCAGGAAGTGGTTTACAACAGACATTTTAAAGGAGTTCTAGAAAGATAATAAAAATAGTCATCAAGAAAAAGAGATGGTTGCTCAAAAGTAATATTGTGAGATAACAATAATAAAAATAACTGTAATATAATTGGAAATTCGTTTTTAAATTACATTGGTTTACTTAGCTTTTCAAAAAACAAAGGAAATAAGAAATAATGAAAATAACATCCATCATCAGATTTCTCAGACTGCATGAAAATGTCCTTGCCCTTAGTTTAAAAAAAAATCAGTGTCTGTTGCATGTGATTAGCCAGGCTTGGTTTTGATTGTCTCCATTATGATCTTCTTGTTAGAGTGTAATGAGATGCGGCCCTGCACGTATGAAAACCCACCGCCTGTCACTGAGCCATCTGTCCATGACTTACAGGCATGAAAATACTGTCTGCAGTGAATAGAGAAAAATGGAAATTTGTATTAGAGTCATTCCTTTTTGTTCTTTGTTCATGATTGAAAGCCACTCGACATCTATTCATTGGGATTCAGACATTTAACAGGCAACCTAGCTAACAACTTTAAAATGTATTCTAAAATTGGGGTCTGTTTTGACATCTGGACATTGGCCAATTTTTTTTCCTGAACTAACTTTTTTGTTTTTAGAAAGCCTTAAAAAATAGACTTTATTTTTTAGATCAGTTTTAGGTTTACAGAAAAATTGAGCAGAAAGTACAGAGCTCCTGTATACTCCCTTCCCCCACCTCACTTTCCCCTATTATTAACATCTTGAATTGGTGTGGTACATTTGTGATAACTCACAAATAAATATCAACACACTCTTATTAAATAATGTGCATAGCTTGCATTGGAGTTTACCCTTTATGTTGTGCATTTCTATAGATTTTGCCAAATGTATACTGTGCCAAGTACTCCCTATGATAGTATCATACAGAATAGTTTAACTGTGCCTCTAGATCCCCTGTCTTTTACCTAGGCGTCTTCCTGCCACAACCCCTGGGGATCACAGAGATTTTACTGTCTCTGTAGTTTTTCATTTTATAAATATCATAACATTGAAATCTTATAACACATTGTCTTTTCAGACTTTTTTCATGTAGCAATATATATTGTACTAGCTTTTAATTATGTTTAATTTTGATTTTTTAAAAATGACTCACCAGTCATATCACGAATGCCCACCAAGTTACAAAAAAAGTCAGAAAAATATTAAAACAAGTTTCTGGAGTAAGATTTAAAAATATACTCAATATGAAACAGCTCACTTTATAAACAGAGATAATTAAGAAAGGAAAATAAAACAGGGTGATGGTGTGTGGTGGAAACAGATGTGGGCACAGCTTTTTGAATTTTTGAGCCTCAGTTTCTTCATCTCTGAAATGGGGATACTATTATGACAGTCCAGGTTCTTCACAGTTGGACATCTTATGTGATGATGTATATTGAAGGCACATAATGACAATGAAGAAAACAGAGAAGAAGTAGAGAAGAAAAGTCACAAGAAAGAGAATGAGAAGAAGGAAAATGCCAGAAGAGGAGGAAAGATACAGAAGTAGGAGGAAGGAGGAGAATTTTCTGTGACCTAAGGTAACAGTTGTTCCTGAGAACAGGGTTGCATCACATCAGGACATGAGACTGTCTTGAAAGGTGTGATGTAGAAAGATATTTACCTTGTAGAAAGTTTCCTGGCTATGGGAACCTAGGTGGTTTTTCGATAATCATTTCTTGAAATCAAAAGAACAGGCACAACATATAATGCCCATTTCTCTTCCTTAATGGTTTGGCAATATATATAAAGAAAAAGAATTACACTAACCATCATGGAAGAAAAATGATAATACAATATAATGATTATATTTTAGCTATTTTAACCCAAAACTCTCCTTTTTTTCCAGTTTTACATCAGTCTTGTCTCTAAATATAACATATCAAAGTAACTATTACAGTCTTTTAAAATATGGTTGAACATTAAAGATCAGGATTATATCACCTTGCTAATAAATATAAAACTAAGTAAGAATATGTTTTGACCCAAGAGACATCAAAAGGCAAATAATTGCTAGGTGTTCGATACACCTAGATAATGCGTTTTACAAGAAAAGTTGCTTCCTGGAGCTGACACACTGATTTCATCTAGGCAGCCCCTAAGGCTTCCAAGCAGTAAGGATCCCTGGAAATCTTACGTCAAGAGAAGGGAAACTCTTTTTGGCATCTGTGGGCCGGTGTCCTTGACCCCTCAAGAGTTATGTGATCTCCGCATATCCCAGGGGTATTGTTAGGGTGGTAACCTCTCCAAAGAAGAGGCACCAACCACACTGCACACACAAATGGACAAGAGTGACAGCGACACATTTTAAACCATAAGTCTCTAGTTCCTAGAATTCCTGTCCCAGAATATACAAAGCCCAGGGACACTCAGGTTGTTATTCCATCTCTTCCTTCTCAAACCCCCAGGAGACCCTCAGATCATCCTTAGGCACACCCACCTTCTCAGTGGTGGTGAACCAGTGTTTTATCTGAGAGTCTTCCAGAGCCTTCTAGTTCATGTTTATTTATGACACCCGGAGACCAGCCTGAGTCTCCTTTTCTCTGGGGTGAACAGCCGCACTGCAGCCCCATTTCTGTCTCTCTCATCAGGCTCTGTGGGAGCTGAGGCAGATGATGCTTCTTTGTGTCCTGGCGTCCTGCAGTCACAAAGGAGTGCCTTTCAGATCCCCTCAGGACTGCTGTGCTCATAGGACTGATTGGCTGACAACTCCCAGCTGTTTGCTCCTCAGGATCCACCAGGCTCATGCTCAGAGCTGCCTCCAGGAAATGAGCAAGGGCCTCATCGCTGCCCAAAGCAACTGAGCTCTAATGCGCCAGCTTTCCTGCAGAGCAATTCCTTGGGCTGGCAGAGACTTTGTCTGCCTGCATCACAGCCCAGCGGCTTCCCTGTTCCTGTTCCTTTTCTTTGGTGTGTCTCCTTAATTAGACTTTTGTCCTCCCAACATAGTCTCAGCATCTATTTCCTGTGTCAGGTATTATCTACCTAATGAACGAAAGCAGTCCTTAACTGAAGAGGGCGAGACCCATGCTGGGACTCCAATATCATGATTAAATGATAGATGGCTAGAAAGCAGAGACTCAGTCTCCCCCATGGCACACAAGGGTTGCATATAATAACCTTTCAATAAAGGTTATTTTCATATATCTTGTGCTTCAGAATTCATCTTTGGCTACATCATTTTTGCGTTTTATTAACATAGCCATCCTCCACTTCCCCTAAAGCATACATATGTATGTGTTGGCCAGAAAGTCTATTCTTTCTTTACTGATTGTGCTGATTAATAACCCCCATGCAAATTCAGGATAACCCTTTGACTGCTGCAATCTCCTGCCTTCACACAGGAAGGATGCCCCTTCTGTTCCTTATCCTTCCTTCCTTGGCGTGACTTAGCATTTCTGCAGCTCTTTTGGCAGGCTGTGCTGGTATGTTATTTTCGAGGAAAAGGATCCACTTATTCAGATGGATTCCTCCTTTATTTATTGTAATATGTTTTGGCAGCTATGGCAAATAGAGATTAGGTGTGGGCTGCTTTTCCTTTGAACACAACTTGCTGAAACAGTAGGGGACATATCTCCCATATTCCAGGAGCATGTGCCAACTAATGAGTCGCATGGAATTTCTTAAATTTTCATTCACAAAAGGATTGCTTTGGGTAGGCTGTATATAATAAGTTGCCTTTGCCGCAACATTATTAAATAGAAAGTTTCTTCATGGTGCCAGGTGGTTATTTCCTTGTAAAAGTTGTGTTGCTTCACTAGTCATAAAGGACTATTGGGCAATAGATTTGGGCATTTGGGGAATTAGCCTAACTTACTCCTTGAGCAAAATCTCCAGGTACTCAACATCCAGCTCTTTATTTCCTGTCCACCAGTCACCTTTTGTACTCTCTCTGTCCTTTGGTATTTACCGTGCCAGAAAGTTTGTACTTTCTGGCACTGGAAGAAACCAAGGACCCCTATGATCACCTGATCCAGCAACGTGGTTTTACCCTTTTTAGTTGACCTGTCTTGACATTCAATTCGAAATCTCTCTGGACTTTTCCAGTTTGACATTCTCCTCTTTGGTTCTTCTTGCTCTTGAATCCTTTCACACCTTCTACCACCTAAGGATAAACTTCCCCAGGCTCAGTTTTGGGATAACTACTCATTATCAGGAATTTAGCCTTATGGCATCCCGATCCTTACAACATTCACTGAATATCTGAATTGAAATCCTGTTTTGCCTAATTGTCTATGCATTATGGATCAATATTTCCTACTCTTTATTAAACATCGGTGGTTAATTTGGAGTGGACATAAGCCCCTCACGAATGTAGGTAGCATGAAGCTCTTTATTAAAAGCATAGTTTTTAAGCCTGAAATCCACAAAACCCTATAATGGCCATTATGAGGGTCCTTAAGATTGTATGTTCAACAATGTGTGTGTATTTATATTCAGCTGTGTGACTGAAGCACACAAAAAGACTGAAGAAGTGTACACAAGTGTACACATAGTAGTGAAAATAGACATTATTCAGAGTGGGTATATTGGGGGTCATATAGAACCCATTAGTCTCTAAAGCAGAGGTCAATTGCCAGTGACGGCTTTGGTTTTCTTAAACCAAAGCTCTCCTTCAATAACCTGAAGACTTCACTATTTTTGTGGAAACTTACTCCTCACTCCTGCTATTTTCTTTGATGAAAGTTAGTTTGAGAAATCTCTTGGCCCTTTTCTGCCACTTCACAACATCCTCTTCAGAGGATAAGAAGTATCTGAATTTAGACTGAAAAAACAAAATTATGTAAATTAGCTCCCACTTCCTTTTTCAGCCCAATGCCAAACTCTGTCCTAGGAAGACGCTACTGAGAAGTCCTGAGAATCTTCATGGATTGAATAGTGTTTACATATGGATATACTATCAGCGATCCCCCCTGGATAACATGCTGACGTCTTGTTCTTCATTTATACCTGCTGACTTAATTTTTAATTTTAGGCATCTAATTTCTAATTTTATTTATATTTCATTTGTTTCCAACATCCTATTATGAGAAATTTCAAATATACATCATTTTTTGTAATGAATACCCGTATACCATTAACATTTTACTACACGTCTTAACATGTAACTGTCCATTTATTCATCTCTATCCATCCATTGATAGAGTCATTTCAATGTAATTCCTCCAAAAAAAAAATAACGCTACACTTTCTGCTAAGTACTTCAGCATGTATATCATTGCAGTTAATTTTTGTTTTGAGATTAAATATTTCATGAAGTTCACAAATGTTAATATGTCATACATATGTTGAGTTTTGACAAATACGTACCCTAAAGTAACTGAAACTACTATCAAGTTGTAGAACATTACTATCACTCCAGAAAGTTGTCTAATTCCACTTCCCACAAAATCCTTACCCCACGCCTCAGAAGCAACTTCTGTCTTGATTTTTCCCATTATAGATTCCTTTTGCCTATTCTAGAACTTCATGTAAATGGAAGTATACCCACAGGATGGACTCCTGTGTGTAAAGTTTCTTTCACTAAGCATAGTAGTTTTGAGACTTACCTATTTGACCATAGGTCAGTAGTTCAATGTATGATTATGGCTGATATATATACCATTGTATGAATAAGGCAGAGTTCATTCATTCTCCTATTGGTGTACAACTAGGTTATTTCCAAATCAGGGCCATTACAAATAAAAATACTATAAACAATCTTGTGCAAGTCTTTTGGTGAACTTACATTTTCATTTATTTTGGGCAACCACATAGGATTGCTAAGTGATAGGTAGGCAGAGTAGGCATAAGTTTAGTTGTATTAGAAACTACCGGATCTTTATATAAACAAGTTATATCATTTTATATTCCCACCAAAAATATGGAAGAATTTCAGTCAGTCCACATCCTCAAAAACAATCAGTATTGTCAGTCTTTGCACTTTTAGCCATTCTATTGACTATGTAGTATTTCCCTGTGGTTTTAATTTGAGTGTATTTGACGCCTATGATGCTAAGAACTTTTTAATGAGTTTCTTAGCCATTTGTATGTCATTTTGTGAGTCTCTCTTCAATCGCTGGTCCATATTTTATCGAGTTACTTGCAGGTTTGTGACTGAGTTTTAGGAGTCTTTTATATATCCTCAACACCAATACTTTGTCAGATATATGCTGTGACTATTTTCTCCATGCTTACTCCTTGCCTATTAATTTTCTTAATAGTGTTTTTGAAAATATTTTTTTCATTGGATAAAACCTAGTTTTTCAATGTTTTTCTTATGATCGTTGCTGTGAGCTCAGAAATATTTGTCTACCCTCAAGTCATAAAGATGTCCTTCTCTGTTTTTTTCTAAAATCCTTATGGTTTTAGATTTTATATTCAGGTCAATGTCCTATCTTTACTTACTTTCATATGCAGTGAAAGTAGTAGGTTAAGGTTCTTTTTTTTTCTGCACATAGATATCCAATTATTTTAACATCACTTGCTAAAAACACTTTCCTTTTGTCTTTGGATTCCACTGGCACCTTTATTGAAATATCAGATAACTACGTAAGCATGTGTCCTTTTCTGGTCCCTCTATCCTGTTCTTCTATCCTGTTCCGTTGATAAATTTGTCAATACTTACATCTGTATCACACTCCCTTGATCATTATAACTTAAAGTATTATAATCAGGCAGTGTAAATGCTAACATTTTTTCTTTTACAAGGTATTGTTTGGGATATCTATGTTATCTGCCTTTCTATGTAAGTTTTAGAATTTCCATGTCTATTTCTACAAAAAAAAAAAAAAATCACCTGCTGAAAAACATGATTGTGATTGTGTTGACCCTGTAGATCAGTTTGGAAAGAAATAACATCTTAACAGTATCAAGTCTTCTAATCAATAAACATGGCTTTTCTCCGCATTTATTTGGATCTTTTAAATTTTTTCCTACAAGTTTGTTTCAGTTCTTAGTGTAGAAATTTTGTGTGCTCTCAGTGAAATATAATTTTAAAAATTTTAATATTTTGATGCTACTGTAATTAATTTTATTGTTCATTTGTTTGTTGCTAGTATAAAAATATATAATCGATTTTTGTACATTAGGGTAAATTCATTTATCATTTCTGAAGTAGTTTATAGATACCTTAGGATTTTACACATGTACAATTAAGTCATCTGCATCTAGAGACAAATACATTTTTTGCTTTCTGACATTTACATTATTTATTTGGGGTTTATTACTGGTTAGACTTCCATTACAATGCTAGAGATGGTGGAAGTGTGGATCTTTGTTTTGTTCCCAAATTTAAGAGAAACATTCACTATTTCATAATTAATCATGTTGCTGTCTATAGATTTTTAAGAGCTATTATAGCAGATCGAGGAGATTCCCTTGTATTTCTTGTGTGCTGAGAGTTTTTATCAAAACTGAGTTTTGAATTTTGTCATATGGTTTTTCTGCACTGATTGACAGAATCATATGGTTTTTATTTTTTGTGCTTTTCATATGGTAGCTTAAACTGATGCCATCATTGCAGTGTTGAGAAACTCTACTTGGTCATGAAATATAATATTTACATGTTAAACTACATGTATCTATGATTAGGAGAGATATTTTAGTGGGTATCTGTAAGTTTCTGTCAGGTTTTGATGTGGATATTATGCTAATTTCACGAAATGATTTGGAAAGCATTCCCTCTGCCTGTATGTTCTAAATGAAATTAAGTTCTCTCTCAAATCTTAGATAGAATTCACTTCTGAAAACTTCTCAGTCTAGAATTTTATTATATAAATTTTGATGAGTTTAATTTTTTAACAGATGCAGAGATATTTTAGGTTTTCTTTTTTTTAACATGTTAATTTAATAAGTAGTATTCTTCAAGGAATTTGTTAATTTTTTTTAGACTTTCAAAATTATTGGCATGATGTTCTTTATAACATTATGTTAAATAAAGGCAAATAAAGGTATACATCTCCTTGTGGCTGGCTGCATTCTACAAATAATAAAATGTATGTTCACTATTAACCAGTTAGAAATATTTTCTTATTTCCTTTCCGATTTTTTCTATGACTTACTTTTAAGCTAAATGATATATATAATTAATTATTTTACTTAAAAATATTATTTTTCCTGAATATCTTATGTATTTCTAATATAATTCTATCTTGCTAAGAGATCATGTGAGACTGGGTGATTTCAGTTATTCTAAATTGAGGTGGCATGTTTTGTGGTTCAGCATATGGTCTATGTTGGTTTCAAAATATATTTTGTAATTGTTGTTTAATGTTCTATAAATACCAAGGTACAGTAGTTGATAGCATTATGCAGATTACTTATATTTTATCTGATTTTTTTCTATTTGTTCTATCAATTGCCAAGATAGGAGAATTAAAGTCTCTTGTGCTATCATCTATCTCTCTGTAGAATTCTGTAAATTTTTCTTCATATTTTTGGAGCATGAATATGTATGAACATATGTATTAGGTATATGTATGCATTAGGTTCATATATATTTATGATTGTTATATGTTCCTAAAAAATTTTTTAGGCAGGGTGCAGTGGCTCACTCCTGTATTCCCAGCACTTTGGGAGGCTGAAGTGAGTAGATCACCTGAGGTCAGGAGTTCGAGACCAGCCTGGCCAAAAAAGTGAAACCCTCTCTACTAAAAATACAAAAATTAGCTGGGTGTGGTGGTCACACCTGTAATCCCAGCTACTACACAGGTTGAGGCGGCAGACTTTCTTGAACCCAGGAGGGAGAGGTTGCAGTGAGCTGAGATTCCACCACTACACTGCAGCCTGGGCAACAAAGCAAGATTCCATCACAGTAAAAAAAAAAAAAATACATAATAAATAATATATTTTTTGTCATTGTGAAGTGTCCCTCTTTATATTTGAAAATATTTTTTGTCCTGTATATGTGTTTTCTCTGAAATTTATATGGCCCTTTCTGCTTTCTTAAGCTGTTTGCATGCTACATTTTTTGCCGTTCATTTACTTTTAACCTGTCTGTGTTTGTCTTTAAAGTATATTTTTATAGGCAGCACATAGTTCTGACAATTCCTGTCTTCTAATTGAAGTGTTTGACCACAACGATTACTATTTCTGACACGATTGGATATAGATCTGCTATTCGATTGTGTTCTGCTTCTCCCGCTAGTTCTTGATTCTCTGTTCTTGAATTGATTTTGCTTCTTTAATTATTTGACTATTTTTAGTCAAATAATTAAATTGACCATTTAATTGACTATTATTTGACTAATTATTTGACTATTTTAGAATTCTACTTCAACCAATTTACTCTTTAGTCATATTCCTTTGGATTACTTTTTGATGTTTAATTCTTTGCTTTACAGAGAATATTTGGACTTAATATTATATTATGCTACAATAAATGTGGAAATTACAAGTGCATAAGCCCATGTAGCACCTTATACTTCATGCTATCTTTGTCACATGTATTAAAATGCATACCATATAATACCATGTGACCAGATTCTAATGTTTGTGTTTTAGACAGTCATGCCCTTTAACTAAATTGAAAAGAAAATATAGTCTTTTATACTTATTAATAATTTCCCAATTTTTGGTGATATTTACTCTTTCTGAATACCTAAGTATCCATTTTGTATCATTTTTCTTCAACACAAAGCATTTGGTTAGGCATATTTCTAGTGTATGTCTGCTGTAGAGAATTGTACATAGCTTTCTTTTAGCTAAAAATGTTTGTTTCAACTTTATAGTGAAAAATATTTTTGCTTGATGTAGAATTTTGAGTTGACAGACTTGTTCCTTTGACACTTAAAAGATATGTTCTACACTATTTCAATATTATAGTTTTTGCAAAATCAGCACTCATTTAAAAAGTTGTTTTCTGTATGTCTGTGTCACTTTTCTCTGGCTCTTCCCAAGATCCCTCTTTATTTTTAGTTTTTAGCAATTTAAATACGTCATAACTAAGCATGTTTATTTGTTCGTTTGTTTTTTTACATTTTTGGCTTGGTGTTTACTGAACTTCTTGAATCTGTAGATTTATTACTGTCACCAAATATGGGACTTTTATATTTTTGGCCTTTTATATTTTAAAATAATTCCTTAATCACTCTCTCTTCTCTCTTTCAATAACTACAATTGTATATGTATATTAGAACTTGATATTGCCTCACAGATCTGAGAGAATATGTCAACTTTTCTTTTTTGCAATATTTTGTCTCTGTCATCTTTAGATTTGATGGGTTCTATTACCTTAACTTCAGGTTCACTTTAATCTTTCTTCTTTTGACTTTATTCTACTGAAAAGCCTATTCTAAGTTTTAATGACTACTGTACTATTTTTCTGTTCTAGAATTCCCATTTGATTCTTTGTATAATTTTGTTTCTCCACTAGAAGTTCAGTCTTTTTTTTTGGCAGATTCTTGCTCTGTCACCCAGGCTGGAGTGCAGTGGTGCAATCTCGGCTCACTGCAACCCCTACCTCTAAGGTTATTCTTCTGCCTCAGTCACCTGAGTAGCTGGGATTACAGGCATGTGCCACAAAACCCGGCTAATTTTTGTATTTTTAGTAGAGACGGGGTTTTGCAATGTTGGCCAGGCTGGTCTCAAACTCTTTACCTCAGGGGATCTGCCTGCCTCGGCCTCCTAAAGTGCTGGGACTACAGGCATAAGTCACCTCGCCCAGACAGCATATTTTATACTAGCTCATTTAATATAATTTTAATAGCTGCTATGAAATGTTTAAATGCTAATTCCAGCATCTGAATCACTTTTGTTTCTGTTAATTCTCGTTTCCCTTGAGAATGGCTTGCATTTTCAAAGGACTTACTATTTCAAATAATTTTGGATTGTATTGGGACATTGAATTCTGCTATAATCTTCAAGAGTGTTTCATTTTGAAACTCACTTTGTTGAATTCAAAGGCAAATTATGTGCCAGTTAGGTAAGTAACAGTTCCAATATCCGTTCAGTTCTTTCATTCTGAGTTGAAGTTGTGGAATTCTCCCACAAATTCTTCCGGAGTTGCTACACCAAGTTTGAGGCTCCCTCTCTCCAGCTTGCTTCTTACTAATATCTCTAACTCACTTACTAGTCGCTGTTGTTGGAGCTGAGCCTTATCCTTTGGTTTTTCAGGCCAGAAAGATTATTGCTCTTTTAAAAACATTTTTTGCCCCACATGTAATTGATTGATTGTAGCCTGCCTTCAGCATCCCATGCCTTTCACATGTTATTTCTCTTCTGGTATTTACCCTCTTTTGCACATCCCCTCCTGCATTCATGTAGCTTTTAAAAAATATTTTGTTTCTGGGGAGGAAGGCAGCACATCACACTGCCATGTGTGTACCTATGCAACAATCTTGCATGTTCTTCACATGTACCCCAGAGCCTAAAATGCAATAAAAAAAAAAATATATATATATATATATATATATATTTTGTTTCTAGAGTTTGTGGTTCCTATCTGTGGTGGGATCAGTCTGGGAAGAATTTATTTGGCCACATTAAGAGAAAAGTGTAGTGACTGATATTTTGATCTCCATCTACTTGGCTTCTCTATCTATCCAATCCATTTTAAGTAGTACATTAAAATAAGATATTAAGATATAGCAATAATTATAAGAGAGAAAGGGATTGAGCTGAAACATTTTCAAGAAGAACAAAAGAATCGGTGAATTGGAGATATAAAAAGAATCAATTGGATTTGGCAAAAATTTAATTTCAGAAGACTAAGGAGTAATTCTGAAAGTAGTTCTTAAGTTAAAAGAGCTAGTCATTTTCTTGGTATAGATCAGTCCCAGGGTATTTAAAAGAAAACAAATATATTGGCTAACCCTGAAAGAGTTAAAAAAATGGGTTAAAAACCTGAACATATTGTATTTGATATGCCAGTATGGTAACTGTGTGTAGCCTACAGCAATAAAATGAAAATTTAGGTTTAAAGCCAAGGAGCAATACTAGGGAAGCATTGTATATTTGCGGATCAGTACTGACAGTAGATCTTGATATATTAGAATAGACTGTTGCAGGGATTCTATTATAGTTTGAACCAGATGAAATTGTTATTTCTGTGAATCAAAAACAGTCACATACTGGCAATTTTATATGGCTCAACCAAATAACCAGAAATGCCAAAATAGAAACATAGAAAACAACAACCTCTTTGAAGAAACAAATTACTTAATAGAAACCTGATGGGAGATGTATTAGGAGAGGTCAGTATAGTAGGAGAGGGGCTACAGGACCAGTAAATATGTAAAGCTGATGAATAATTGAGGTTACAATAGAGAGTAATGAGAAAAATGTAAATTTAATAAATTCTGCTGGAACATTGGTTAATTATATAGAAAATATGTAATAGCATTCTTACACCACAGACAATAATGAATATATGCATATTTGTATGTAATAAATAGAAATGAAAGGGAAACTTCAAAGCTCTTAGAAGAAAATACAGGAGAACATTTACGATTTGAAAGCATGAAGTCACAATTTGATAATATGATTATATTAAAATTATGAACTTGCATTAATCAAAGGACACTATAAAGAGACAATTCACAAATTGGGAGAAGCCACTGTAACACCTAAAACTGATTAAGTTATTGACCCAAAAATGTGTAATGAATTCCAAACAACATTAAGAAAAGACCACTAACAACCCAGCTGAAAAAGAGCCAAATGATATGAACATATATTTCACAGAAAAGGAAATGTGAATTGTCCATAAATAAATGAAGTTATGTCTTACTTCCTTAACAATAAAGAAACTATAAACGTATATCATACTATACTACTCTTGTACACTCATTAGAGTGTCAAGAAAAAGTTTAATAACAGCAAGTGTTGGTGAGGGTGTGGCTAAACACCTTTACACATTTCTGTTGAGGTTATGAGATAGTATAACTACTTTTGAATACATTAATTGATAAATTTAAATAGTTTCTTTCTTTCTTTTTTTTTTTGAGACGGAGTTTCACTCTTATTACCCAGGCTGGAGTGCAATGGTGCGATCTCGGCTCACTGCAACCTCCGCCTCCTGGGTTCAAGCAATTCTCCTGCCTCAGCCTCCTGAGTAGCTGGGATTACAGGCACGCATCACCATGCCCAGCTAATTTTTTGTATTTTTAGTAGAGACAGGGTTTCACCATGTTGACCAGGATGGTCTTGATCTCTTGACCTCGTTATCCACCGCCTCGGCCTCCCAAAGTGCTGGGATTGCAGGCATGAGCCACTGTGCCCGGCCCAAATTTAAATAGTTTCATACTTTATAGGCCAGTAACCTATCCCTACTATATAATCATGGAGAACTTTTACACATGTGGATCTGAAGACATCTATATGAATTTTCATAGAATTATTACTTGTAGTGTAATAATTCAAATTGCATCCAGAAAGTATGCAAAATAATAAAACCATTGGCTATAATATAAACAAAATAAAATATTATAGGACAATAAAAATTGAATTATGGTACTTAATATTTATTGACAAAAGGAAGCTGTAGATGACATCCTATAGTGCAACTTTTATTTATTTATTTATTTATTTGCAGATTGGCTCTTGCTCTATTGCCTAGGCTAGAGTGCAGTGGTACCAGCATAGCTGATGGCATCCTAGAGCTTCTGGGCTCAAGCCATCCTGCAGCCTCAGGCTTCTGAGTAGCTGAGACTACAGGCACATACCACCATGCCCAACTAATTTTTTTATTTTTTTTGTAGAGACAGGGTCTTGCTTTGCACCTGGGCCTCTCAAAGTATTGGGATTACAAGTGTGAGCCACTGCAAGCAGCCAGTATAACATTTCTACAAAATCCCAAACTAACAAAACTTCACGATATAGTATTTTGAAGTTTATACAAATGTTACTAAACTATAAAAATAAAAACATACTAAGAAAAAAATCAAGAAATATGGGGAGAAAGAGATAGTATATAGAAGAAACTCACGGACTAATAAATTATATTAGTAACAATTATTTCTTAAGCTGAGTGGTGATTTCATGAATACTCATTTTATTCTTTTTAACATATTTCCTTAAAATAAACATAAATATTTTAAGTTAAAAAAGAACACATAAAAATAATTATATAAATAAAATGTCAAAATCCAAAATTATCATTGTTGTATAAATTATATAAATTCATATGTATTGTCTTATACATTGTAATAAAATAATATATATTAGATTAATTGTGTCTCAATTACATTATATTCTATACATCACAAATTCTTAATGTTACTATAATTAATTGTGTAAATAGTATTTAAATTCCATGAAATAAAACCCCATGTCTTTATAAATTATCCCGAAAGTAAAAAATGAAAGAAAATTTGTAAGTTTTATTATATATAGCATGTTTAATTTCTCAGAGAGGAAGAAATTACAATGGAATACTTCATTTCTGGATAAAAATATATTAGTGAGAAACAGAAGCAGTGAAGCCTGAATAAATCTTCTCAGGCTCAATGAAACAGCTGGTGTCCTAGACATTTTCCTGTTTTTCCTCTTGGGAACTAAGACACTGACCATATATGTTTTTCTAGACTAAAAATAAATATTAGACTGATGCTTCAGTGGAATATTAGCACAGCAAGCCCTGAGGGAAATAAAACTGTAGATCTAAAAGGGTCAGTAAAATGTATCACACCTGCTTTTCTGATTTCTTGTCAATTTGCTTTTAACTAGAGAGTGTATTTGTACGAATATGTAGGAATTCATTCATAAACAGAAAAAATAAAAACAAAAAGAATGAAAATGAGAGACATCAAATTCAGATTGATAGAGTGGTGCATGGGTAGGGATGTGTAAGAACTTTGGTTGGTAATGTTTATTTTCTTTCTTTTTTTTTTTTTTTTAAACTGGAGGCAGAGTCTCCCTCTGTCACCCAGGCTGGAGTGAGGTGGCACTGTCTAGGCTCACTGCAATGTCAGCCTCCCAGGTTTAAGCAATTCTCCTGCCTCAGCCTTCAGAGTAACTGGGACTATAGGTGCCCACCACCATGCCCGGCTAGTTTTTGTGTATTTTTAGTAGAGATGGGATTTCATCATGTTGGCCAGACTGATCACAAACTCCTGACCTCAGGTAATCCACCTACCTTGGCCTCCCAAAGGGCTGGGATTACAGGTATGAGCCACTGCACATGGTCGATAATATCTATTTGCTAAGATGAATGGCATGGTGAAGGAGATGCACTATGTCATTGTATACATTTTGCATGTCTAAAATATTTCACAAAAAATGAAAACTTCCAAACAATTTTAATGAGAAACCAAAAGCCTATCAAGTAATGGTTCCTTCCACAAAAATGTGTTACGCACCTGCAATGGTCAAAGCTCTATAATACATTTATTTTCAGTGGGAAATAAAGAGCTATCAAAGTTGAACCTGAATACTACAAGAAGAATGGAGTTAAGTTCCAAATAACGCTACATAATCTGTCCTATATTCCTGGAATGCAATGTGAACACAGAGTCAATCCACCTGAGATTTGGGGATGAGAACATTTTTTTCCATGGAAATAGTTGACTGTGTGAATGATTTCAGAAGAGGCTTAAGATAGCATTTGCTTTACCAGGGAGTGCGTCTGCAAGAATATTTGCAAGGGGATATGGAGGAACATGACTGCAGCTCCACAAACTGCTAGAACTCATCTTGTAGTAGTGGAGAACGCAGGGCATTTGGCATGAGATGGCCTGAGGCCCCCTTCTGGCCATGTTGCTTTACCAGAGACGTGACATTTAGCAAATTACTAACCTTTCACATTTGGCAACTGAGAATGAGAAATTTCAGCCTCATGGTTTTTAGAGTAATAAGTCAAGTAATACCTGCACTCTGATAGTATAAGACTCTAGATAAATGTTAGCTTTTACCTTTAAGTAGAAAAGAGGGCTGGGGAATTAGATTGGGTCATTTGGTGAATAGTCATGTGTAGACTGACTTTAGAGATTTTCATGACTGAAAGTGGAAGGAAAAGTCACAGATGAATGAAAGCTACTGAACCTGGTCTTGCATTCTGAGTCATCACTAATTTGGGGTTGGTGATTATATTTTGTACACATCGTTTGATTTGATTTGCTATATTTTAAGAAATTTTATCTCTACATCCAAGTGTAACATGGGCTGATAATTTTCTTTTCCCAAACTACATTCTCTGGCCTCGATTCAAGGTTATGACAAAAGAGATAGAGAAAAATTCCTCTTTTCCGTTTCCAGAAGGGAATGATCTAAACCTGTAACCGTCAGTTGAAAACATTTATAAAACCATCGGGGCATAGTATTTATTTTGAACAACCATAGTTTTATTGCAATTACTTTAATATTTATAAAATTATTTTTATTTTCTGTTTCTTATTATACCAACTTTGGATAGACATGTTTTCTTGGAATTCATGTATTTTGTCCATGGTTTGATATTTCTTAGTTAAAAAAATGTTGGTGATATTCTCATATTTTAGTTTATATGTCTACTTTATTCATAGCTCTCTTATGTTTCATTTATAATATTGTATGTTGGTAACTTTTTTCCTTTTTCTTAATAAGTTTTATCAGAGGTTTGGTTATTACTAATCTATTAAAAAAAACTTTTTGATTTTATTGGTTTTATTGATCTGCCTAGTCCTTTTTCAACTTGCAGT
Source organism: Callithrix jacchus (assembly GCF_049354715.1). Classification (NCBI taxonomy): domain Eukaryota; kingdom Metazoa; phylum Chordata; class Mammalia; order Primates; family Cebidae; genus Callithrix; species Callithrix jacchus. The sequence goes on from NC_133507.1 coordinate 150,275,856, forward strand.
TTCTTAGTCTATATTTTGTGTTCCTTTTCTGACTACTTTAGTACTTATGCTCTAGGTGGTCTTCCTCACGAAGATAAGGAAGATCATGCCCATCCTCTGACCTCCTCTGCAACAGCTCTTAGTCCCGCTCCCTCTACTGTGCTTACAATTCTCCTTGCTGTTCCTGAAAGGTACCAGGCATGCTAGTGCCGAGGGTCTTTGCTCTATTAACTCTGCCTGCATTGCTTTACCCCCGATCACCTCTGAAATAACTTCCTAATTTTAAAGTCTTTGCTCATCCTATCTTTTCAGTGAGTCCTTCATCTTCTATTAAGTAGTACCACCTCCCACCACAGCACTTGTTAACTTCTAACACACAGTTAAATACACCGTAAATTACAACTGTTAGCCTTGCATGGCTCTCTTTACCTCTTCAACCCTCAGTTCTAAGCAAGTAAAATTAAAGGGTTAGACTAGATATAGATGTACCGTTTTCCCTTCCTTTCCAAACAGAAAATTCCATAATTCTATAATTTGAATTTTGCCAATTAAGCCCCAAATATTTAACAGTGTACCATTTTCAGTTAAGGCAAAGCAGAATGCATCAGCATAAGAATTATTAGAGAAGAACAACAACAACAAAAAAACCCAGGCATTTACAATAATTGGTGAAGATGGGATACAGCTAGGAGGAAATCCCGGCATTATGCTACAGTAAACTGGAGTGATATAAAATGAACGAGTTGATTTTTGTGTTTTCTGGGAGTCATAGCTGTCTGGTGGCTATTTTGAATAGTTAGAACACTAATGCCAACTTGTTGGTACTTTACATTAGGTAAATGCTTGTCACCTCTCATTGTCTTAGGAATAAAAAATAACCTGGAAGTACAAAACAATGTTGCTTTAAAATAAGACTCCCAGGCTGGGTGCAGTGGCTCATGTCTGTAATCCCAGCACTTTGAAAGGCCAAGGGAGGAGGATCACTTGAGCCCAGAAGATCTAGATCAGCCTGGGCAACATAGGGATACCCCATCTCTACAAAAAATAATTCAAAAAAAATAACCAGGCATGATGCCACATGCCTGTGGTCCCAGCTACTTAGGAGACTGAGGTGGGAGATACAGCTTGAGCCCAGGAAGTTGAGGCTGCAGTAAGCCATAAATGTGCCACTTCATTCCAGCCTGGGCAAGAGAGCCAAATACCATCTCCAAGGGGGGAAAAAAAAAGAAAGAAAAGAAAACACTCCTACAAGATTGCTTCAGAATAGAACCCATGTCCTCAAGGAGCAATGAAAGGGAACTCAAAAGACTGCAGGATTGGCAGGTGTGCAGGTTTTGACTTAATAAAACAAATCTCAGGGTTTGACCTTCTACACGTTACTTAAATTATCTGACCTTTGTTGTCTTCCTTCAAATGTGTGTTTTATAATATTCTTGCCTCTTGAAATGTTTTATATAAGTTTCAGCTCTGTTTCAGGTACCAAGGATACAGCAGAGAACAATATAATATATACCATGCCACTCCTTCTGGAATTTAAGGTTTTCTCAGGAAAGAAGCTAAAGAGCTTAATTTATAAGCAAGACACAGCTTCATGTATTAGGATGCACTGACTCACACTTAAATGCACAATGTATTTAAATCAATTGTTTTAATTTTAGTGAGTTGTTTATGTGATGTCTGCAATTTGACAAGGAAGGGAGGGAGGGAAAATTATCTCCAGTTAATATATTCTGGTAGAAACACTTATAATTCCCAAACTACTTAAAATGCTCAGCAGCATTCAACTAGATAAAATAAAAGCAATAAATGCATTGAAGCAAATTTGGCCTTGAAGTTATTGAGTGACTCCTGATTTTACAATAAATCGTAGCAGGATGCTCTTGATGACTCTCAGGCAGAAAAGCAATCTAAAAAGGTTTATCTGTATTAAGAGTGTCACAATCTTTTTGGGGGTCTATTTGTCACTTTCTCACCTAGTACGACTGTGAAAGATGGGTGATGAATTTCACTTTAGTCTTGCCATTTCAGACATCTGGAAGATGTAGTTTCAGTAGAAAGTGGCTTCAGCTGAAGTAAGGCTGTGTTTAACATTTTTGCTGAGAATGCATTTTGAAAGGACCTCTGGTCAAATTAGGCTAAGTGCTAACATTGAAAGCAAGTTTTAAGTAATTGCTTATCTTTCAGAGTTAAGTGTCTCCCATATTACATTTGTGGCAACAGGACAAATGGTCACATATCTAGTCATTATAAATCTGTCCCAAACATATTAAAAGGTGACAGGTTCATGATGGGGGCTGGGAAGGGGGAAGTTATGAGGCTCTGAAATTAGAATAAACCATTACATTAATAACTTTACTTGCATAGAGTAGCGTGCTTTGTAATCTAAAGCATATGCATCACATTTATCATGTTGGAAAATATAGCTATTTGATTAGAATCTTACCCCCGACTTTTCTATCATTTTACAATCATTCATTCATTCAACAAACAGTTATTGCAAACTTATTGTATGTCTGGTCCTTGGGAAAATAAACCAGACAAACTCTGTTTTCCAGTATTATAGTATTTAGAGGACAGATGTGAAAATAAATAAGTTCACTCCTTTGGAGGAAATGTCTAACAGTCCCTAAGGCAGTGAAGGGAAACTCTTACAGATGAGGATATGATTATATTGAATTTTAAAAAAAACTTTTTTGCCACCCATTATGTAGCAGAAGTGCTGGATCTTGAAAGAGGAGTAAGAATAAATATGGCAGAAAAAAACAGAGAAGAACGTTTATATCAGGCAGATGGAACACAGGCAGAAGCTTGGGATGGAGGACAGTGCATATCTTAGAACCTTAAGTAACTATCATTGTCTGCTGGGTAAGGAAGTTCAGTGTGGAGGCAAAGTGTCATGTGGTGAGGACTGTGTGGTGGCATTCATGTTGACATCCTCAGTGATTAGAATTATGCTTGGCACTGGTCATTAGAGAAATGCAAATCAAAATCGCATTGAGATACCATCTTATACCAGTTAGAATGGCAAACATTAAAACATCAGGAAACAACAGATTCTGGAGAGGATGTGGAGAAATAGGAACACTTTTACACTGTTGGTGGGAGGGTAAATTAGTTCAACCATTGTGGAAGACAGTGTGGCGATTCCTCAAGCATCTGGAACTAGAAACACCATTTGACCCAGCAATCACATTACTGGGTATATATGCAAAGGATTATAAAACATTCAGCTATAAAGACACATTCACACATATGTTTATTGCAGCACTGTTCACAATAGCAAAGACTTGGAACCAACCCAAATACCCAACAAAGATAGACTGGATAGGAAAAATGTGGATATACGCCATGTAATACTATGAAGCCATGGGACATGGATGAAGCTGGAAACCATCATTCTCAGCAAACTGACACAAAAACAGAAAACCAAAAACCGCATGTTCTCACTCATAAGTGGGTGTTGAACAATAAGAACACATGGACACAGGGAGGGGAACATCACACACTGGGGCTTTTTGGGGCTGTGGGGTTTAGTGGAGGGATAGCAGGGGGTAGGGGGATTGGGGAGGGCTAACATTAGGAGAAATACCTAATGTAGATACGGGGGGATGGATGCAACAAACCACCATGGCACATGTATACCTAGGTAACAAACCTGCACAATCTGCACATGTACCCCAGAACTTAAAGGAAAGAAAGAAAAGAAAAGAAAGAATTTAGAAAAACCTGGGTAGAGTGTAGAAGATACAGATTTGTTACCTGGCAGTCACTGAATATTTAGGTGTTCTTGGGAATATTATTTATTTACTTAGTATATTTTTGTGTAATATCAAAGTGTTTGGTTTTATAAATGATTTCCAAATATTATATAGCCTTTTAAACCTTTAAAACTGAATTTAAAGTTAAAAACATATACGTAGCTTTAATATAACATTTTTAAAAGACTTAAGGAAATCTCACAAATTAAAAGAGTAAAAGAGTCAATCCAATTAAAAATGGGAAAATATAATTAAACAATTCAGAGAGGGTTCACATAAATGGCTTATAATGGTATGGAAAGATTTGTAATCTCACTAGGAATCAGAAAATCCAAATTAAAACCACAAGGAGATTTCGTTTTGTATTCACCTAATTAGTAATAAATAAAACTTGTAATCTTACCAAATATTTGAAAAAATATGAGCCAAAGGAAATTTTTTATTATCCACTGCAAATGAAGTGAGTAGATCCATACAGTGACTCTGTGAAATGACTTGTTGTGAACTAGCAAATACAGAAATAATATGCAAAGTGACTTTCAGGTATGACCCTTTATTCTTGCAGCATTCCCCAAGGAAATATACTCATGAAAGTTCCCAACAGTATTATCTACAATAACAAAACATGAATAAACTAAATATCTGTCAATATGAGAATGAATAATATGTGTGCAGTATGTTCATATAATGAAATGGTATAAGGAAATAAAATTGAATCAAACAAGCTGAGCATATCACACACTTGAATATCATAGATTTAATTTTGAAGAAAAAAGTTTAAAAAAACAGATTCAGAAATCTATTCTAAAGGAAATAATTAAAGATATGATTAAACATTCATAAATCATGATGTCCATCATTATTGACAAAACCATGAGAAATAAAAATATTTGAAAATATGAACAATTATTATAAATCATCAAAAATCCTATTTCAAAATAGTTATTAATGGCAAAATACGTCTGACATAGTGCTAAAATATCAATATTCAAAACTGTACAATGTGAATCTAACTTTGATTTTTAAGAAATTTTAAAAAAACTAGAAGGCAAGTCACTGAATCAACATGTTAATAGTGATAAAAGACATGCTTTTATTTTTCTTCATTATGCATTTCTAAAATATTTCAAATTTTATACCATAATTATTTGTAAAATAAAAATATTTGAAAGGTTATATTTTAAAAAAAAGAATAGATTCACCATAATGCTATTTACATACATTTTCAAAATATCCCAAACACTATCATATCTTACTTTGAAATGTGTGTGTGTGTGTGTGTGTGTGTGTGTGCGCATATGTGTAAGCACTCTGTATCTCTGGGTTCCACAGTGGGGCTTTCAACCAATTCTGGATTAAAAATACCTTTACAAATTATGTCTGCATTGAACATGTTCATCCTTTTTTCTTGTAATTGTTTCCTAAACACTATAATAACTATTTACATAGCATTTACATTGTATTAAGTATTGTGAGTAATCTAGGGATGATTTGAAGTGCATGGGAGGATGTGCACAGGTGATATCCAAATACTATGACACTTTACATCAGGGATTTGAGCATCCTTGGATTCTGACATCCTTGCAAGTTTCTGGAATCAATCCTCACGCATACTAAGAGATATTATATGTGAATATATGCATATATAGATTTATATATTTAGGTCTTTACGTGTGTGCGTGTGTATAGTTATATACATACTTATAAAGTAGAGCCAATGAAGGAGAATGGTCACTGCCAAATTAATGACGGAGTTTTATCAGGATAGAGGAAGAATGATAAGATTAGGGAAAGATATATTAAGGGACTTCCACCCTACTTCTAAGGTAGGCATTCAATACACAGGCTTAATATTATTATTTTGTACCATCTGTAGATATAAATAATTCCATAACAAGATAAATAGTAACAGAGTGGAGAGCCACTGCAATTGAAGCAGGTGGTAGGAAATGGAGCCCTGCCTTGGAGTCCTCATTTAACCCATCCCACCCACTGATGCCCTGAGACATAGATGTTACACACGCTTGACTAGAGCATATTTGCATTTTTATTCACTTTAGCATCCCGTCCTTACTGTCTTAATGTTTTTTCTACAGGCATAAGCTGCAGGAATCTTGGTTATCTTTTCACTGCACTCGTATTGTTTCTCAGCCTTCAGATGGCCCATTGTGTGAGCAGACACCCCCATAGAAGTAGAGGTGGCCTTCTAGGTAATAGAATATAGACTGTGGAAAATACTCCCTTGTCCTTAAATGAGGACTTTAGCTCTGGCTCTGAATCTGTCAGTTACTAAGCATGTAGATTTCTTATATACAAAATGAGGAGATTAGATAAAACTTCTTCAAATTCAATATTTCTTTATTCTTCTTTCTGAAAAAAAAAAAAAAGTATGAATTTGCAGCAGGGTATTCTAGGGCCAGAATAGAGAAGATAAGACAGAAAATGTGAGAGCATTGGTTGGGAAGAATGACCTGGCTACAGAGCAGCCTCCCAGCAGGGATGGTCAATAATCACATCCATTTTCAATGTGGTAGGATAGACTCAAGTCTAGCCTGGGATTCTATTGGTGTCTGAAGGAAAACTGGAGGAGTTTCTAGGCTGTTGAAATTTCTGCAGTCAGTGAAGTAGAGGATTTTGCTTCTGGAATATTAAGGGGTCCTTATTGAAGCAACCTAATTCATATTTTCAAGTAAATGAAGTTGGTACAGGATAAGCGTAGTTGAGGTTTTCAATTGTGGACTGGCATGTGAAATATGTTAGGATAGGTCAGAAAGGTTTAGGTGGTCATGTGCATTCGAGGCAGATTAAAAAAAAAGGGCTCTGGCCAGGCATGATGATGATGTCTCACGCCTATAATCCTAGCACTTTGGGAAAGGCCAAGGCAGCTGGATCACTTGAGGTCAGGATTTCGAGACCAGCCTGGCCAACACGGTCAAACCCTGTCTCTACTAAAAATATAAAACTTAGCCAGGCATGTTGGTATGTGCCTGTAATCCCAGCTACTTGAGAGGCTGAGGCGGGAGAATCACTTGAACCTGGGAGACAGAGGTTGTGCTGAGCCAAGATTGTGCCACTGCACTCCAGCCTGGGTGACAGAGTAAGACTCCATCTCAAAAAAAGTGGGGGGCTAGGGGTGGGGCTCCAACCTGAAATGATTCTGAGAAGAGCTGGCCTTGGCAATCTAATACCATGGAATCTAAAGGGCTACTCATACAAAATATAGAGTCAGGTAAGGATCACACAAAGAAAACAGAAAAACACTAAACCAACTTCTTTTACCATTAGATTTTTACTATCTAATGCCATCTTTCACATGGCCGCTTTTGCACTCTATTGAGTGCAAGCTTTATGTAAAAATTGTTATTTATCTTCCTAGTATCACTTTGCTGTTTTCAAAAACAGTTGTCACATTAAAGCAAGAGAATACCAGTTCAGAATGCATGAGATTTCCCAGAAGTTACACAAAGTCTCATGATTCTATCATCAGAGTTCCTGAACTTCGGAACAGTTGACTCAGACTCCCCATGTTCTATCTTGCAAAGTGAGAAGAAAAATCGCTGGCATTGTAAGATGGATATGGGGATCCAATGAACTCATTTAGCTTAATAAAGTCTAAAATATATAAAGGATTTTTGTGAAAGTTCTAACGGAACCCAGCTATAAAAGAGCATGTCTATATATGTACGAGCAAATGAGATGATATTAGAAACCATTTCAATTTTCCCATGACTATGGGACAACTGTCCCTTATTCTTCAACATAGTCAAGCTGACCTGCAGGGCTACCAGTGTAGAGAGGTATTATATTGTCTCTTATGTAAATAGGAAGAGTTAACAAGGTATTCCTCTAGTTACGCAGTGCTATCCCAAGCCATCCTGACTCTGCCCTTCCATGCCGCCAGCACCAGCACCACCTGGAGTCATCCTGGACTGTGGTATCATCTTTGGATGCTGTGCTATTTTGGGTCTCTGCACTGCCTGACTGTTTATCTCTCTAACAACAGCATCCTTCACAGGACAAATATTCTCACAGCCAACAGGACTTTAAATGGATACCTGATCCAAAGTAGGCCAATTAAAATTGATATTTGGGATTAGAGCTGAGAGTCGGTCTGGTCAGGCTGATATGGATTCTTCAAAGCGAGTAGATGAGCCTTAGAAACTATTAGATAAGACTAGCAAATGGCGCCGGCTGTACAGGATGGAGGGACCAGCAGAAGCCTATCTTCGGGGTCAGGGAGGCAGAGACAATAGACAGAGATGTCACCACGACGGTTTTATAGTTAGTTCCCAGTCCTAGTTCTTAGGCAGCCAGTCTGCATTCCTGAGTTCTGAGAGATAACCCTGTTTCCTTTCAACAAATTCCCATTCCATAGTCAGCTTGCTAGCTGGTTTCTGTTACTTGCACATAAAGAATCTTGACTATGATTCCCAGGATATATTTTCCCAAATGTTAACATACAAGATAGGGGATGATAATAGTAGAACACTGCTTTTTCTGTGAATCTTCACACAGTTTCGCCTTCTTTTAGGAGAAAAACTGATTTAAGTTTTAGTGACTCATATGTGTTCTTTAAGAATTTGCCTTTGAAATATGAAGACTACCTTTTCTGTTTTTACCATTATTTCGGCTTTCCTTTTAAACAAGCACAAATACTTTTTATTTTACTTTACATCAGAGGCAAAGCTAATTCTTCCATCCCCACTTTGGCAGGCCATGCTGGGCTGACTCAACTTATATTTTTCTAAAACTCATTAAAATGGTAGTTAAAATATTTTTAAAAGAGAAACAAAAAAGCAAAGAAAAATTTATTATAATTCTTGAAGGATTGTTCCACTCTTTTCCTCTAGATTCATGAAAATAAGATTTTCAAAATTAAAGCTGCTCAGCCCGGAGGTTTTTTGGTAATTGCTAATTTTTTTACAGATTGACCAAGAATTTATCATTTTATCTTTTTTTATTGTGATTTAACAAATTATAATTGTGTTTGTTTATGGAGGTAAATGTATGACAATGTAAAATAATTAAATCAAGGTAATTAATCCATCAAGTCAAACACTTACTGTTTTAGTGACCACATTTAAAGTTCATTCTTTTAGCAATTTTGAAATGTACAATACAGTATTATTTACTGTAATAACCATTTTGTGCAGTACATCTAAAAGAACTAAAACATATTCCTTCTAAGATTTTTGTACCTTTTGACCATCATTTCCCCATTTCCTTAAACCCCAGCCTCTGTAGCATCCATTCTACTCTCTGCTTCTTTGAATTTGATTGTTCTAGATTCCATCTGTAAGTGAGAACAGGCAATATTTGTCTTTCTGTGCCTGGCTTATTTCACTTAACGTAATGCTCTCTTATTCCATTTATTCATGTCACAAATGAAAAAATTTCTTTCTCCTTATGGCTAATAGTATTATGTTTTACATATATACCGCATTTTCTTGATCCATTCATTTGTTGATGGATGCTTGGGTTGATTCCATAACTTGGCTATTGTGAGTATGAAATTACCTTGCACATATTATGACAATGGGAAAATTATGACAGTGAATAAGATCTGACTTAACTGATCCCATCTTGCCTTTAACCTCCAAATTGCCCTTGTTCTGGGCAGTAGGTGTAGGTCAGACTAATCATGAGATGAATTTAGCTTATAGTTTAACTATGAAACAAGGATAATAACAGCCCTTTCTTGAAACAAATCCCCTTTTTGTTTGGGGACTAGATCACCTTTGTTAAAATTAACAAATTAGCCACAAGATTAAAATTATGGTTTAAGCATTGTGCAGCCAAAGTGACCACAAGATTTCTTACCTCACATTTGCTCTTTCGGGTAACACTGCTATTATAAAACCTAAGATTGGTGTTCCAGATATTTTTTAGATCTTGTATTCTGAAGGACCAGCTAGCACCACCTAGATAAGTAATCTGACTCAACAGTTCTGTGCTCCCATCCAGGTACAGAAAACAGCAAAAATAGTCCTCTTTGACTCCCTGTGATTTTATTTCCAACCCAGTCAATTAGTACTCCACAATCCCTAGCCCCCTACCCACCAAATTGTTCATAAAAAATCTCCAGTGTCTGAATTTTCAGGAAGACTGATTCAAGTAATAAACTCCAGCCTCCTGTTTAGCCAACTCTATGTGCATTAAGCTCTTTTTCTATTGCAATTCCCCTATCTTGATACATTGGCCGTATTTGAGCAGCAGTCAAGAAGAACCCATTGGGCAATTACAAGTAGTGCTTACAGTGTCCATGAGCGAGCAAACATCTCTTCCACATGCTGATTTCAAATCTTTTGTTTAAGTACCCAGAGGTGAGGTTGCTGATGTTTAGTTTTTGAGGAACCTCATACAGTTTTCCATAATGGCTGAACTAATTTACATTCCCATCAACAATGTGAAGAAATTTCCTTTTCCCACTTTCTCATCAACAAGTATCTTTTATTTTTTTAAAATAGGGTACACATTTTTCTATTCTTTCAGTTATTGTACAGTGGAATATTTCCTAAAGTATCTCTATTATTCTGTATCCTTTAAAAAGTATGAATACTAAAATTAAACACAATATTTAAATACATCATGAAGCCTGACAAGGCTTCAGGGCAGTGGGAATCAACAAATCAATATGATTGGAACATCACAATTTGTAATTCTTTCCACAATAAAGAAAACGTTTGGCAGAGTGGAATGACCAAGAATTTCTAGAAGGATGGTGCTCCTTGGTAAGTAATTTCCATTTAGGTAATTTAGCTAAAGAACTGCATTCTTTGCATATTTTCCAGAGTTCTCTGCTAACTATTTGCAAAAGTTCTTGTTTTGAACTCCATGAAGTCTCTCATTCCAGCAACTTTCCTACCTGGTAGCCCGGAGGCTGGTTGAGTCATGTAACTTCTGGCATGAGCTGCCAGGGTTGCACACTGCCTTAAGCTGAGCCCAGAGATGTAAGCTCATTAAAAATATTTATTACATTTTATGATTTTAATTCATTTCCTGCTTCTGTGAGGTTACCAGGTTATTTTGTTGAAATATGAAAGTACACAGGGGACTTCCAATGATGAAGTAACTTAATATTTTTTGTTAAAAAAATAAAAACCTCAAAAAGTTTTCCAGTTACATCCTGGTCAAAAAAAAAGAACATTCACACTGGGTGCAAAGAACTCTCAGCTCCTGCTGACAGTACTTAAGCAAAATGCAGAATTTCTAAAAAAAAGCTTTTAAAGGACTCAGGTTGGGGGAGTAGTAAATGACTCTTTGAATAAATTTCTTTTATGAAAACTAAAAGTTTCAAAACAAAAAGCCATTGATTTCACTCAGTGTTTTCTGTATGTCTTTAACACCTGCTACTGGAGCCCTGGAATTACAGACTAAGCAGCCATCGCAGTTAAAGATCATTCCAGATTAGCTCTCTAGCCCACTGCTTTTATTATAAAATTTACCCTTTTTTTTTTTAGCATTTTATAAGTGAGCAAATAAAATCATACTTCATAATTTCATTTTATAAGAATAAGAACCTTTCTTAAAGGTAACAATAAAATTAGCAAAATAGGTACAGGGTTAGAAAATGCAAACATTTCACAGTGAAGTACAAAATAGAAAAACTTCCCATCCATTTCCATCCTTGCTTTCCAACAGTAACACTGTTAAGTTAGCAATTTTGATGTAATATACAGCATGGGAACTATAGTTATCAATACTGAATTGTACACTTAAAAAAAGAAATACTATACAAATAAAGTTAATTCACATCTGAATGTGCTTCTAGGGATAAAAAAATATATCTTAAAAAACTAAAAGCAAGGATCATCTTTTAAAATTTAATACTATATCTGGGAAATATTTCCATTTATAAGCCATTTTAATTATTTTACCTTGAAAACATATATATTAGATCTGGTCACCAGTAATTTGTTTTCTCTTTCATTTTCTTTCTCCAAGAAATCTCCTGCCAATTCCCACATTTATTTTTCAAGATAAGATTTTGGGATTATTTTGTCAAGTCTGTACTTCTCTTACACTCAAAATAGGTATATGTGTCTGTATATAATATTTCTATACTGTGTGAAATGTAGATATATATATATATCACAAAAATATGTAAATTTGAATTGCATTTAATTTACATTTAAAATAATATTGGTGCTTCCAATGTCATTGGTGAAAACTATTTTATTTTTTCTTGTCTAATCTTGGCACATATTATTTCTTTTTTTTATTTCACTGAAAAATCTTTTAGGAGAATGCTGGTTAGAACTACTCATGAACATTTTCAAGTTGGTTGCAAGTTTAAGGAGAAAGTTTAGTATTTCCACAATGACTATGATATTTGCTAGAGGTTTTTGGGTAGATAAACTTTATTAGATTGAAGAAGCTCCCTTCTATTTCTAGTCTGCTCATTTTTAATATGAATCTCTATTAAGATAGCCATATGGTATTTTTCTTCATTCTGTTAATGTGGGGATCTACATTTATTGATTTTTGAATGTTAAGCTAATCTTTCAAAGTTTCCTCATATAAATCAAGTTGAGCATGATATATTATCCATTATATATATTATTGAATATGATTTATTATAATGTGTAGGATTTTTGCTTGTGTGCATAAGAAATATTAGCCTACAATTTTCTTTTAATATCCTTTATGGGTTTTACTATCAAGGTCATGCAAATCTCAAACATGAATGGGGCCATCTTATATCTTATTTTCTGGAAGAGTTTGTATAACATTTGTGTTATTTTTTTCTTCAAATATTTAAAAAAAAAATCAGCCAATGAAGCCATCTGTTTCAGGAATCTGTGAAAAAACTGTTAATTTCACATTCATTTTCTTAAAGAGTGTGACATGGTAAAAGCCCCATAAAACTGCATACCTCAACCATACCTCGGCTTTCTATTGAAACTGCTCTCCGTAACCCAAATGTGACAGGCAAGCAGTTCAAACCCATGCCATCTTGGCCCCTGCGACTTGTAATAAGTAATTAAGGACTGTAATTTCCACCCTACCCAGACAATGTGTAAACAAATGCTAATCTTGACTTTTGTGAACCTCTTAAGTAATGATTAAAACATCAAAAGTCCCCTGTCCCTCAGGAGTGTCCGGAGCCCCTCACCCTCATCTCCTTCCAGGAGGTGATTTACAGAATCCACTAGCCCTCAGAACCTCTGAAGCCCCTCACCCCCACCCCTACCCTTCACCCTCACTCACGAGGTGGTTTCACTGGTGGGTATAAAAGGTCTTAACACCCTCCTTTCGGGACCACTGGCTGGAGAGACGAGAAAGTCCTCCGTGGCCACCAGCAATAAAGACCCTGCAATTTGGCATACTTTTGTCTTGGTGTTAACTTTCCATGCTCAGGCCAGTACAACAATAGCATAGGAATATTGATTTATTTTTTCCTTTTTCAGTTTTGAGCTGTGTTTTTCAAGTGATCTGTTCATTTCTTCTAAGTCACAAAATTTATTGTCATAAAGTTGTACATAATTACGGTAAATTGCATTCTGGTTCCAATTCTTCCTACACATTTGCTTGGCCTGGCCACCTAACTGTGCACAGACTAATCAGTTGAGATCCAGCAGTCACACAGACATATGAAAGAAAATAAAGAAACATTAGTTTAAGCCACTGAGTTTTGAGATGGTTTATTTTATAATAGGCAAACAATGAACCCCCCAAAATTTAATAACTTGCAGTATATGTGATATGGCTGATTTGTGACTTCTCCTCTTTTCTTGATAAATCTTGCTAGAGGTTTAACAAATTTATTAATATGTTAAAATATTTATTTTTGCTTCTGTGTTCTTGCATTGTCTTTAATTTTTGCTTATATTTATTATCACCTTCCATGTTTATGTTTATGTGTGCTCAATATTAAGCTCTCACTTAAAGGCGAGAACATGTATAGTATTTGGTTTTCTGTTCCTGCATTAGTTTGCTTAGGATTATGCCCTCCAACTCCATCCATGTTGCTTCAGAGGACATTTTTTCGTTATTTTATATGGCTATATAATATTCCATGATGTATGTATATTATGTTTTCTTGCTCTAATTCACCATGTATCTTTTCTGCAAACGTGTCCTCAAGTTCACTAGTCCTTTCCTTACTCTTTATGATTTTTTATTATAACTAACACATTCATAATCTTAGTCTTGTTTTTAATCTGTCCTCAAATTTTCATTAGAAAATTTTGATGAATTCTGAGTCTCTCCTGCAATTCTTCACTTTCTCGTCCATTTTCTTGACAGATTAATCCAAACTATTTTAAATATAGTATCAGAAAACCGCAATATCTGAACCATATATATGTTTCTATTTACTTGTTTTCTTTGTCTCCAGTTTGTTGTTCTATATTTTAGCACATTTTTAGATGCTGGAAATAACAAGTAAAAATTATGGTGATTCTTTCAAAAATGCTTCATTTTCTGTTGGATTGTAAATAAAAGTCTAGTAAATAAACTTGATCCTGTGAAAGGTTAGTTTTAGGTTTGTGTAGGAACAGACTGTTTCAGTTTTTACATTTTCTTAGGTATGGCCCTTCTGAGGGCTCAAGAGAAAACTTGAATTGTTTACCAAGCAGAATATCGGATGTGTCTAGAGGGCAGAACTATGAACCGCCCCCACCCCCCGCCCACCAAACATACCCATGCCCTAGGAGCTGTGAATACTTTAGGTTACATTGCAAAAGAAAAATGAAATTAAGTTTGTCAATAGGCTGACCTCAAGATGGAAAGATTATCTTAAATTACCTGGGTGGGCTCAGTGAAATCACAGGGGTTCCTGGTGGAAGAGAGAAGCAGGAAAAGGGGAACCACAGAGACGGATAGAAGCATGAGAAAGATTTGAGCAGGTATTGATGGTTTTGAAGAATACAGACAGCCTTTAGAAACTAGAAAATGCAGGGAAATTGTCTCAAATTATCAAACCTGCAGAAGGAGAGAAAGAAAAATTATCTTTGCCCCTATACGTGTTTTTGTCTTTCTGAAACGTTTTGGATGTTTTCATGACTAGAGAGAGTGCTAGCTAAAGTGGTTTTGTAGCAGCAATAAGGAACTATCCAGTGAACAACATGTAGAGCTTTTCCATACTTTTCATGTTTATTTCATTCATTCAACAAATGCTTGTTGCATGGTTTCCATTCTGTGCTGCCTTCTATTCTGGACAATGGGGATAGGATAATGAATGAGAATATAAATTCTATGCTACAAAATTTAACAAGATGGAAATCATGTGTTTTCAACAAAAATAAATTGCAGATAAGGGAAGCCTCACAGAAAGCCTGTTTGCATTAGCTGTTTATTTCACTAATGTAGATTTTCTTATAGGTATAAATGTATTTTATAAAAGGACAGCTTTTCAGAGCGAATTCTGTGTCCGCTGTTTCCGTGAATAACCATCTCAAAATATACCAAAGAAACATACCTTGGGATGATGTGTTTTAATTTCCCACACATATTTAAACCAGAATTAACTGGAAAAAATATATAATACATCCACCCATTTTACTATAAAATGTCAGAATTTATGTCAAACATAAATCAGAGACTCTAATCTCATATAATAATTGTGAAGCTTATGGCATATTCCACTATGAGATGGTACCTGTTCTTCTTTATTTCTTTACCAAGAAAATAGAAGAAATAATTAGTAAAAATGTTAATTTTATGTTGTCTAGGAAACCACATTTATTTATAATGAATCACTATGGATGTGAAAGGAAAGTGGTTTCACACGACTTGAGAACAGGACAGGGTTAAATGTCCTGCCTCTGGCATCAAAGACCTTGCCCATCTCTACTTCTACAACTTTTTGACTCCTAATTAATATAGTCCCCATTGAACTATGCTATTTATAGTTCCTGTTGAACCCCCTTTTCTGTTCTTTTTGTTGTAGAAAACAGAAGTTAAACTTAAATAATTTATCCTAAAATTATAAAATTATGAGCAAGTATCTTTTCAGATTTTATTTTGAAGTGTTTTTCAGAGTATATAATTTATTACATTTATAGGATTTGTAAAGATTAAATCAGTGTACTTGACATACCTACCACTTGAAATATTTATCTTTTTTATGCTAGCATCATTTGAATTTTCTCTTTTAGCTATTTTGAAATATACAATAGATTATTGTAAACTATTGTCATCCTACTGATCTATCAAGCCATATATTTGTATCCATTAATCAACTTCTCTTTATCCCTCCTATCCCTGTCCTTCCCAGCTTCTGGTAACCACCAATCTATTCTCTAAGGTTCACTTTTTTTTTTTTAACTCTCATATATGAGTGAGAACGTGTGACGTTTGTCTCTCTTGGCTTATTTCACTTATCAAAATGACCTCTAGTTCTATTCATGTTGCTGAAAATGACAAAATTTCATCACTTTTTATGGTTAAATAATATTCCATTATATATTATACCACATTTCCTTTATCCATTAATCTGTTGATGGGCATTTAAGTTGATTCACATTTTGACTACTATGAATAGTGCTACAATAAACATGTAAGTACAGCTGCCTTTTTGATATGTTGATGTCTTGGATATATACTCAGTAGTGGAACTGGTAGATCATATGGTAGTTCTATTTTTAGTTTTTTGAGGAACTTGCATACTGTTCTCCACAGTGGCTGAGCTAATTTACATTGCCACCAACTGTGTATGAGGATTCCCCTTTCTCTGCATCCTTGCCAGCATCTGTTATTGACTGTCTTTTTGATAAGAGTTGTAACTGGTGTGAGGTGATATCTTATTAGTTTTAATTTACATTTCTCTGATTATTTTTATATATTTGTTGGCTATCTGTATTTCTTCTTTTGAGAAATACCTATTCAGATCTTTTGCCCATTTTTTTATTGGATGCTTTGGGATTTTTGCTCTTGAGTTATTTGAGCTCCTTATATATTCTGGTTATTCATCTATTGTCAGATGGATAGTTCACAAGTATTTTCTGCCATTCCATGGTTTCTCATTACTTCGCTAATTATTTTCTTTACTATGCAAAAGTTTTCCATTTGATGCAATCCTACTTGTCTATTTTTTGCTTTGGTTGGCTGTGCATTTGAAATCTTATACAAAAAAATCTTTGCCCAAAGCGAAGTCCTGGAGCATTCCCCTAATGTTTTTTTCCATTAGCGTTCATAGTTTTAAGTCATAAACTTATGTCTATAATTTGATTTTGGTGTATGGCAAGAGATAGAGTCTAATTTCATTCTTCTGTATATAGTGACTTAGTATTCCCAGCACCATTATTGAAGACCGTCCTTTCCTCTTTGTATGCTCATGGCACCTTTGTCTGGACTCTCTATTCTATTCCATTGCTTTATGTGTCTGTTTTTATGTCAATACCAGGGTGCTCTGGTTACTATAGCTTCCTGATAATGTTAAAGTCAGATAGTGTGGTGCCTTCAGCTTTGTTAATTTTGCTCAGGATTGCTTTGGCTATTCAGCATATTTTGTGGTTCCACATACATTTTAGAACATTAAAATTCTATTTCTATGAAAATGTCATTGATATTTTTTTATAAGGGTTGTATTGAATCTGTAAATTATTTTCGTTACTATTGCCATTGGGACAATATCACTTCTTTGAATTCATGAGTATAAAATATATTTCTATTTGTTTGTGTCTTTTTAAATTATTTGTTATCATTATTTTATAGTTTTCTTTCTTTAAATCTTTCACTTCTTTGGTTAAATTGATTCCTAGGTATTTTATATTCTTTGTAGCTATTGTAAATGTGATTATTTCTCAATTTCTTTTTCAGATTGTTTACTGATGGTGTTTAAAATGCTACTAATTTTTGTGTGTTGATTTTGTATCTTGCAACTTTGCTGAATTCTTTTACTAATTATCTGTAGGGTTTTTCTAAGTATAAGATTATGCCATCTGCTAACAAAGCTAGATTGACTTCTTGTTTTATCTCTCTCTCCCTTCCTCTCTTCCTTCCTTCCTTTTTTCTTTCACTCTTTCTTCTTTCCTTCACTCTTTCTTTCTTATTTCTTTTCTTTTCTTTTCTCTCACTTGCTTGCTTGCCTAATTATTGCATCCAGAAATTCCAGTGCTATATTCAATAAAAGTGGGGAAAGTAGGCATCCTTGTTTTGTTACAGATCTTAGTAAAAAGACCTTCAATGTTTTTCTATTCCATGTGATGTTAGCTGTTGGTTTGTCATTTGGTCTTTATTATTTGAGGTATGTGCCTTCTGTAACTAGTTTGACAAGCAGAGGGATCTTGAATTTGATTGAATGCTCTTTCAGCATCTATTGAAATAATCATAGGGTTTTTATTCTTGGTTTTGTTATTGTGATGTCATGTTTATTGATTTGAGTGTGTTGAACCATCTTTGCATCACTGGGATGAATCTCGCTTAGTCATAGTGAATGATCTTTTTAACATGTTGGTAAATTCGGTTTGCTAGTATTTTGTTGCAAATTTCTGTGTCTACGTTCTATGTTCACCAGTGATATTTGACCAAATTTTTTTTTTTTTCATTATATCCTTGTCTGATCATAAGGGTAATTCTGGCCTTGTAGAATGAATTTGGAAGTATTTTCTGCTCTTCTTTTTTTCTTTTCTTTTTTTTTTTTTTTTTAAGACTTTGAGAAGAATTAGTTAATTCTCCCTTAAATATTTAATAGAATCCAGTAGAGAAGCTTTCAGGTCCTGGGCTTTTCTTTGACTACAGACATTTTATTATGACTTTGCTCTCATTACTCATTATTGGTTTACTGGGGTTTCTATTTTTTTTTTTTTTTTTTTTTTTTGAGACGGAGTTTCGCTCTTGTTACCCAGGCTGGAGTGCAATGGCGTGATCTCGGCTCACCTCAACCTCCGCCCCCTGGGTTCAGGCAATTCTCCTGCCTCAGCCTCCTGAGTAGCTGGGATTACAGGCACGTGCCACCGTGCCCAGCTAATTTTTTGTAATTTTTAGTAGAGACGGGGTTTCACCATGTTGACCAGGATGGTCTCGATCTGTTGACGTTGTGATCCACCCGCCTCGGCCTCCCAAAGTGCTGGGATTACAGGCGGGGTTTCTATTTTTTTATGCTTCAATCTTGGTAGATAATATTTGACCAGAGATTTATCTATTTCTTCTAGCTTTCCAAATTAGTTGGCATATAGTTGTTCATAATAGTCTCTAACGAGTCTTTGTATTTCAGTTGTCACTGTTCTTATGTCTCCTTTTTTTGTTTCTGATGTTATTTATTTTTGTATATTTTTTGCATTGTGATTATCATTAGGCTTAGAAAGAATGTCATAGATACAACAAGTTATTTTAAAGAGATGAGAACTTATCACAAAAAATAATTAAACAATTTTTTCTTCAAGTTCTATACTTTAACTCTATCTCCCCTACATTTTTACTTTTAGTTTTCTCAGTTTACATATTTTTATGATATCTATGTCTTAACAGGTTGCTGTCTAGCTACTATTGTTTTTGATACATTTGTCTTTTGGTCTTTGTAGTAGAAGTGTGAGTGTATTGTATACCACAATTAAAGTACTATAGTATTCTGAGTCTATGTACTTAATTTAATTTAATCAGGGAATTAATACCTTCAAGTTCTGTTTGTTTGTTTGTTTGTTTTTCTTTTTATGTTGAAGAACTCCCTTTAGCATTTCTTGTAAGATAGGTCTGGTGATAGTAAATTCTCCCAGCTTTTGTTTGTCTAGAAAAAAACTTTATCTATCTTTCATATTTGAAGGATAACTTTAGTGAATACATTATTCCTGAATGAAAGATTTTGTTTTCAATTTCAGCACTTCAAAACTGTCATTTTACTCCTTCCTTGCCTGTATTGTTCGTTGCTAAATTAAAGCCCCTGCATAAATTACTTGCTTCTTTTCCCCTGCTGTTTTTAGGATTATCTCTTTGTTTCTGACATTTTCAGAGTTTATTATACGCCTTGGGTAGTCTTATTCCAGTCAAATCTGTTTGGTCCTCTTTGACTTTCCTGTATCTGTATATTTATATCTCTAATAAGTTTGGGAAAGTTTTTCATTTTTTTTGAATAAACTTTCTACCCTTCGCTCTTGCTTGAGTCCCTCTTGAACACCAATCATTCCTTTTTTTTTTCTTTGTACTTTTTTAAATTTATGTTTTTTTCTTTTCTTTTTTTTTAATTGCATTTTAGGTTTTGGGGTACATGTGAAGAACATGCAAGATTGTTGCATAGGTACACACGTGGCAGTGTGATTTGCTGCCTTCCTTCCCTTCACCTATATCTGGCATTTCTCCCCTTGCTATCTCTCCCCAACTCCCCATCCCCCACTGTCCCTCCCCTATTCCCCTCAATAGACCCCAGTGTGTAGTGCTCCCCTCCCTGTGTCCATGTGTTCTCATTGTTCAACACCCGCCTATGAGTGAGAACATGCAGTATTTCATTTTCTGTTCTTGTGCCAGTTTGCTGAGAATGATGTTCTCCAGTTTCATCCATGTCCCTACAAAGGACACGAACTCATCATTTTTGATGGCTGCATAATATTCCATGGTGTATATGTGCCACATTTTCCCTGCCCAGTCTATCATTGATGGGCATTTGGGTTGATTCCAGGTCTTTGCTATTGTAAACAGTGCCTCAATGAACATTCATGTACATGTGTCCTTATAGTAGAATGATTTATAATCCTTTGGATATACACCCAGTAATGGGATTGCTGGGTCAAATGGAATTTCTATATCTAAGGCCTTGAGGAATCGCCACACTGTCTTCCACAATGGTTGAACTAATTTACACTCCCACCAGCAGTGTAAAAGTGTTTCTATTTCTCCACATCCTCTCCAGTATCTGTTGTCTCCAGATTTTTTAATGATTGCCATTCTAATTGGCATGAGATGGTATCTCAATGTAGTTTTGATTTGCACTTCTCTAATGACCAGTGATGATGAGCATTTTTTCATATGTTTGTCAGCCTCATGTATGTCTTCTTTTGTAAAGTGTCTGTTCCTATCCTTTGCCCACTTTTGAATGGGCTTGTTTGTTTTTTTTTCATATAAATCTGTTTGAGTTCTTTGTAAATTCTGGATATCAGCCCTTTGTCAGATGGGTAAACTGCAAAAAATTTTTTCCCATTCTGTTGGTTGCCAATTCACTCTAATGACTGTTTCTTTTGTAGTGCAGAAGCTGTGGAGTTTAATTAGGTCCCATTTGTCTATTTTGGCTCTTGTTGCCAATGCTTTTGGTGTTTTGGTCATGAAGTCCTTGCCTAGATATTCTTCTAGGGTTTTTATGGTGTTAGGTCTTATGTTTAAGTCTTTAATCCATCTGGAGTTAATTTTAGTGTAAGGTGTCAGAAAGGGGTCCAGTTTCTGCTTTCTGCACATAGCTAGCCAGTTTTCCCAACACCATTTATTAAACAGGAAATCCTTTCCCCATTGCTTGTTTTTGTCAGGTTTATCAAAGACTATATGGTTGTAGATATGTTGTGTTGCCTCCAATGTCTCTGTTCTGTTCCATTGGTCTATATCTCTGTTTTGGTACCAGTACCATGCTGTTTTGATTACTGTAGCCTTGTAGTATAGTTTGAAGTCCAGTAGTGTGATACCTCCTGCTGTGTTCTTTTTACTTAGAATTGACCTGGTTATGTGGCTCCCTCTTGGTTCCATATGAAGTTTAAGGTAGCTTTTTCTAGTTTTATGAAGAAGGTCATTGGTAGCTTGATGGGGATAGCATTGAAGCTGTAAATTACTTTGGACAGTATGGCCATTTTCATGATATTGATTCTTCCTAACCCTGAACATGGAATGTTTCTCCATCTGTTTGTGTCCTCTCTTATTTCGTTGAGCAGTGGTTTGTAGTTCTCCTTGAAGAGGTCCTTTACATTCCTTGTTAGTTGTATTCCTAGGTATTTTATTCTCTTTGTAGCAATTGTGAATGGCAGTTCATTCTTGATTTGGCTCTCTTTAAGTCTGTTATTGCTGTATAGGAATGCTTGTGATTTTGGCACATTGATTTTGTTTCCTGAGACTTTGCTGAAGTTGCTTATCAGTTGCAGGAGATTTTGGGCTGAGGCGATGGGGTCTTCTAGGTATACTATCATGTCATCTGCAAATAGAGACAATCTGGCTTCCACCTTTCGTATTTGAATACCCTTTATTTATTTCTCTTGCCTGATTGCTCTGGCTAGAACCTCCAGTACTATACTGAAAAGGAGTGGTGAAAGGGCATCCTTGGCTAGTGCCGGATTTCAAAGGGAATGCTTCCAGTTTTTGCCCATTCAGTATGATATTGGCTGTTGGTTTGTTGTAAATAGCTTTTATTACTTTGAGATACGTTCCATCAATACCGAGTTTATTGAGGGTTTTTAGCATAAAGGGCTGTTGAATTTTGTCCAATGCCTTCTCTGCGTCAATTGAGATAATCATGTGGTTTTTGTTTTTGGTTCTGTTTATGTGGTGAATTACGTTGATAGACTTGCGTATGTTGAACCAGCCTTGCATCCCTGGGATGAATCCTACTTGATCATGGTGGATGAGCTTTTTGATGTCCTGTTGCAACGGCTTGCCAGTATTTTATTGAAAATTTTTGCATCTACGTTCAACATGGATATTGGCCTGAAGTTTTCTTTTCTTGTTGAGTCTCTGCCGGGTTTTGGTATCAGAATGATGTTTATTTTTTGTTATACTTTAAGTTCTGGGGTACATGTGCAGAACATGTAGATTTGTTACATAGGTATACACATGCCATGGTGGTTTGCTGCATCCATCTCCCCGTCATCTACATTAGGTATTTCTCTTAATGTTAGCCCTCTTCAATCCTCCCATTCTTTCTTAATGTTAGCCCTCCTCAATCCTCCCATTCCCTGCAATCTCTCCCCTACCCACCCCACTCTCCTGACAGGCCCTGGTGTGTAATATTCCCCTCCCTGTGTCCATGTGTTCTCATTATTCAACCCCCACTTATGAGTGAGAACATGCATTGAACACCAATAATTCTTAGACTTGGTCTTTTGAGGCAATTTTCTATATCTTGTAGACAATCTTCCTTGCTTTTCACTTCTTTTTTCTTTTTTCTCCTCTCACTATTTTCAAATAGGCTGTCTTTGAGCTCAGTGGTTCTTTCCTCGGCTTGGTCTATTCTGCTGTTGAGAGATTCTGATAATTTTTTCAGTTCCTCAAATGTATTTCTCAGTTCCAAGACTTCATTTTGATTTTTTATAAATTATTTTAAGTCAGGCATGGTGGTTTATGCCTGTAATCTCAACACTTTAGGAGGCTGAGGCAGGTGTATCACCTGAGATCAGAAGTTGGAGATCAGCCTGACCAAATTGATGAAACTCCATCTCTACTAAAGAAAAAAAAATTAGCTGGGCATGGTGGTGGGCACTTGTAATACCAGCTACATGGGAGGCTGAGGCAGGAGAATCACTTGAACCCAGGAGGAAGAGGTTGCAGTGAGCTGAGATCATGCCATTGCAATCCAGCATGGGTGACAAAAGTGAAATTTCATTAAAAAAAAATTCAATCTCTGTTAAATTCCTCTAATAATTTTTAATGTTGCGTTTCTGTGTTATCTTAGAGATCACTGAATTTCCTTAAAGCTACAGTTTAAATTCTTGGTTAGCTTTGTCCATTTGGGGAGATCATTTTCCTGTTTGCAGCTATTTCCTGTGGATGTACATCTATGTTCTTACATTGAAGGATTACTTATTCCCGTCTTCTCCGTGTTTTTTTTTTCTAAATATATTTGCTTAGAAGTTCTTTTCTATAGGTCACTGTCTTTTTTCAGCTTTAGGTCGTGCCTTAAACCCAGGTCCACCTCAGCTCTACTAAATGATTGATCTGCTGCCCTTCGCAAATGGAGGAGGCCCCAAAGGGGAAATTTCTGCAGTGTGCAGTGGTTGGATAGGGGTTTGTTCCCAGAGGGCCTGTGGGATGAACCTCCTAGAGCATGGTGCTGCTGAACAGCCACTCTGATTAGACATGTCTTATGGCTAAGTTACAAAGAAGGATTTCCAGAGGTAATGATGGTAGTCCTGTCTGCCTTCTTTTCCTCTGCCTGTCCTCAGGGATATTTCTCCCTTCAGGCACTTGTGATGTTTCCTGTGAGTTAAGGCAGAAACAGATTTCTTACCATGGAATTAAAGGTGGTGGGAAAGCTGGTTGTCCACCATGATCTCACTTTTTCTGGTGTAGAAACAGTCTACTTGGGGAAAAAAATTCCCATGTGCTTGGTATCAAGCAGAAGAGCA
This sequence comes from Callithrix jacchus, assembly GCF_049354715.1. NCBI lineage: Eukaryota > Metazoa > Chordata > Mammalia > Primates > Cebidae > Callithrix > Callithrix jacchus. The sequence continues at coordinate 150,299,785 of NC_133507.1, forward strand.
GGAGAGATGTCATGGATGTGGAGGTCCTACTCTCTTACTCTTTGCTCAGTTTTTTCATTTCTCTTTGGCCCTGGGTACGGTCTCATCTTCGTATTTAAGTTCTGGGACAGTCTTGGGGCTGTACATTAGTTTCGTTTTCTGTGGCAGGGTGTGGGTAGTCAAGCCGGTTTGTTTCTATGCCACCATTTTGGAACCAGAAGTCTAAATGTTTATTATTTTTAAAGCAACCCTTGAGCAAAGATCTCAGTGCTCTAGATACTCCCTGGTTCCTACTTAGAGTGTAGGATTAATTCTGTAGTTTGGTCCTCATGAAAAACTGATGGTCTTCTGATTTCATCTTTCTTAGGACTTCTGCTTGATTGTAGTACGGGTTGACATTTTCACTATGTATTTCTTGAAGAAATTTTGCTTAACTAAATATTTGGGATAACTCTGGGATTGGAGAGCTTGCATATTGGGGATGTAAGAAATTATTGCTCTATTGCTTACACAATTTAAGAACCCTACCCCAATAAATTTGTTAATAAAAATATCATTGGAACTTGCAAATATGTTATAGTACATGTCCTGCCAGATTTTAAACTATACACATTCTTAATGAACTCTGTAAGCATTTTGAATTGGCTGTAATTCTGGGTACTTCCAGAGGATACTCCAGTAAGTTTTAATTCTCATTTCACATTCCTAGTTTTAAGTCATTTTTTTCTTCTAAATATTAAGCTTGTTTTCATTGTAGAGACCACTTTGAGTAAGATTTACAAATAACCTTTTCCACTCTGTAAGACCCCAAGCTAACTAAATAAAAATTATAGAATTCAAAGCTGATCTCTCTCAGAATGTAGGATGCACCTACAACATTATACGTTTTTGAAAGAGGGAATGTTTTTCTATACAACTGAAGAAGTCCATAGGGAGAGGGAAGTGGGAGATTCATTTCTAATTAAGAGCTTTTAGGCCATTAGGTATGGTAGAGAAAGGTGAAAAAGAGTGAGGTATAGTAGCAAAAAACTAGAAGGACCCAAAATGTAAGAGTAAAAGCTTATAGTAGTTTTCTAACTAGAATTTTTTCTAATATGTTAGACATAAAATTCCATAAAGGGCAATAAATAAAATGTTACTTTTATGAACATAAATATGATCCATAAAAGAACACATAAACAGGAGAAGTGATATATATATATATGGCATTTGATATACATAAAACTTATTAATATGTTTTTTGATGAAAAGTATTTTGTATATTGAAACATGATATTGATATATATGCATCTATATCCTTGACATCTAGTGGAAAACTTAAAAATAACACTAGTGATACATAATTTAATTTTAAATATTACAGCAAGTTTTAAATAGCCTTTTTATCATTTGAACATTATTTGTACTCCAGAATATTATTTATTTTACCATCAAAAATAAAACAAACTGTCATTATATCCAATTTGAAACACCAGAGAAAATAGTCAATTCATTATCTATGATACTAAGATAGCATCAAGTTATCTTTCTCTGCCAGTGAATCTCTGATTTAGTAGAAGAGAGTGTAATTGTCCTTGGCATAAACAAAGAAAATACCTTGTGATGTTTTAAAAACATCAGTTTAGCACCCTTGTTCTCCGTACCTTAATTATAAAGGATGACTTTTATTGTGAGAAAACCAGTTTTCCTTAGTAAAACAACTGCATGACTATATTTACTTTGGAATTAGCTGCTCTAAATCTCAATACATATTTCTTTTGGTTCATCACAAGCAAAAGTAGCCCATTTACATTTCATTACGTATTCTTATATCTCTATATTTTAAAATCTTAATTCTTTCAAGTAGTGACTTTGATGTGGTCTGCTGCTTGTATTTCTCTTTCTTCATTTCAAATTTTTACTGAAATAAATTTGATATTTTTATTTATTTTCTCTTCTAGCTTGCCACAAGTAGTAATAAAAGAGTAATATAAGCATTGAAATGTAAGCTTCATTACATTTCTATAATTAGTATGCATTATAATTAGTATCTAGTGATTAGTTAATTTAATGCATAAACAGCTGTTTTTTTAGATATATACTACATATCAAACATTTTGCTTGATACTGGGTATGCTTTTTTAAGGCATGGAGTTTGTCAGCTATCTGGAAACCTATGAAAAATATATGTTTATGTATGATAGCTTATAACTTCACTCACATTGCCCTTTGGATGATATAAGATATGCGGTTAAAATTTCAAATAGTGTACTTTTTTCTTTGTCTACACAAAAGATTTAAAGTGGGAGAGGGGATTAAATTATTTTAATCTGATATAAATAGCATTTTAATTTGTTATTTCCTATCAAGCCAAATATTTTACCTTTTTCTAAAATTCCTAAAATGAAGTGTTTTATAGTTATTGATGACATGTCAGTAAATTTCATTTTTAAATGAACACACTTAACACTTCTGAGTAGTATTTCAATTTGGAATTAAAATAATAATTTTTTTATTAAATATCAGCAAAGCAGAACAATTTTGATCATCCACTATGTAGAAACCATGTCAAAAATAACAATATAAAAATTTGCTGGGACACGGTGCCCTAAAGTCGGACATAACTTTGGCTTTCACCTTCACTGCGTAGAAGCTTCTTGGTCTTGTTAGTTTACATTTTTGTGACACTGTAAATTCATTTTTTAAATGTTTTATGCAATAACGTGCACATGAAAAGATTGATAAGAAGATTATATTAATATAAAGTGCAGACCCTGTTTGTAGTGAGTAAATGCCAAATATATATTAGCCATTAGTATTAACATTAATGTTCTGAGTATTGATAGGTCAATCATCTGATACATTTAATTGCCATTTTCTCATTTCTTATTGTTATAGTCTTGTTTTCTTGGAAGTATAGTTGAATCTGTTTCTTTTTAAAAAAAAATTTATAGTTTTCTAAGTCACAATATTTAGCTTCTCCAATAATCACAGGGTAATTTATTGGTCCCAGATGCTGATCTCATTTGCCATCTTTGTAATCATCCTCTCAATTCTTCTGGCCTGAGGGAACCCAAACCAATGCTTCCTGAAATCTGAAATCTGCAGATACTTGCTTCCAGCGCAGAACTCCTTCCCAACCTCTGCCCTGTTCCTCATCTGAATCCCTCTAAATATCAAACCTGGCCATTGACTCAGGAGCTGAATCTTGCTTGAAACCTCTCTCATTTTGTCCTGATGCCTAGCTGAGGTCAGTTTTGTCCTTTGAACTCTAATAAATAATCCAATTCTACAGGCCAGTCTGTAGCCCAGTGGCGAACTTAGGTATTGCCTATCTCTAAGGTGAACCACAGACAGAAATAAGGTACGAAACTAGGTGAGAGTGAAAATATAGTGCAAGTTAGAGGAATGAAGCTACTAACTGAAACTTTCAATAAGCTACTCTTGGTCTAATTCAATCACTCAGCAAGTATTTACTTGATCCCATAGATTCTAGGATCGTGAGAAGAAAAAACACAAAAGTGTATTCCATTTGTCCAACTTGCAGTTTGTAACACTTAGACATTTAAACTGAAGACACAGGTACGGCACATGCCTTCATTTAAAAAACTTTTATTTGTACTTCCATACAGGAAAAAGGAGCAAACATTAAAAAAAAAAAAGAAAAAGAAAAGAAAAGGAAAAGAAAGACTCAGAAGCCTAGGTGAGAGGATCACTTGAGGCCAGGAGTTTGAAACTGGCTTGGGCAATATAGCAAGACCAATCTCTGCAAAAAATTAAAAATTAGCTGGGCATGGTGGTGTAGGCCTGCACTTTCTGCAACTCTGAAGGCTGACGTGGGCCCCAGATTTTGAGGATACAGTGAGCTATGATCACACTACTGTACTCTAGCCTGGATGACAAAGAGAGAATCCATCTCTAAAAACACAAAAATAAAAACTACAGGGCAGAAACATAAAGCTAATTATGTTAATTTCCCCCTGGAGGACCTACATTATAGGGAAGAGATTTAAGAACAAATGTTAAGAAATGATTTGTTTCATAATTCGACTCTGGGTAATGGTTAAAAAAGATTGAAGAAATGAATAAGCTTTCAGTAGCATTTTTAAAAAGCCATGGTAGCATTTTTGAAGAAAAAAAAAGCAACTCTCATTACAGTGATTGGTTATTATTTTTGCCCTCTCAGTATCTAAGCTCCCTCCCTCTGCTTGAGGAATCTCTCATTATGCAAATTTTGATGGGATCAATGTGAGCATTTTCTGTTCCCTTGAAGGAGGCTTTTATGTGCAGAAAAGTTATTCAGAAGGCAACCTTTTAGAAAAGAATATTTAATTATTAAAACTCTGACTCCAAAAACCTATTCATCCTTAAACTCCAGATTTAAATTATAAGTCTTATTATGTATAAATTAAAGTTTTGGCAATCATCTCTAAGGGAGCTTTGGTAACTATTTGGTCTTATCTACACAATTCATCATGTTCCTTGAAACAATTTTAGTTGAATTAATAAATCTAGTCTTCTTGATTTTCTATTTAAATACTATCTTCTGAGTAACTAAAAAGTCTCAAATGCTATGGTAACTTTTTCATCTAATGAATTAAACATAAACATTATTAACATAGCTTCTCAGATGAATTGATTTAGAGCCCAGGTCAAAGTTTTTCTTCAAGGGAATAGGCTTTTTAAGTCATTCAAAGAGTTTGCCTTGTAGAGGCATTTTATGGGAGAAAAGTGGTTAAATAAACATTTTGTTTCTAGAATTCTTGTTAGGATGGCATTGCAAGACTGATTGAAGGTCCTGAGGCATTTCACAGGGCATAATGTCAGCGAGGGTGTTAGAAGATGCTCTTAAGCTAATTAATGTCTAGGAAAATTGTTGAAGCGTTTTATTACGTATGTTAATAATGAACTCCCAGAAGAGGCTTACATTATACCACAAAGTTCTGCCTCAGATCAGTTAGGAACCATTCTTTTTCTTAAGATGATGAATCTTAAATTAACATCCAATATCAATAGTAAATTTCCACTTAAAATTTCAACCAAGTAAATTCCCATTAAACAATTTTAACTTTTATTCTATTCTAGTAAATTATCTACGATGTTAAAAATCCTTCACATGCTAAATCACACAGAATCCTTCTTAACACAAAAAAATGCTAATATCATAATTTTGACTTCTTTAGATGTTTTCATAAAACATTAAATCTTTCCAGGGTTAAAAGACACTTGTGCCCTAAAGGAGAACTGATGATGCTGAAGGAGCTTATTTACTGACTAGAGGTCTCAGCTGTATTTGAGGCCTGGGGCTTTAAATAAATACACAGGACATTTTTTCCTTCAAACTTGCTAAGTTCTTTTTTGGAGTCATTAAGTCCAAATCTATAAGACAATCCTGTTTAGGGGAAGCTTTGGTAACTATCTGGTCTTATCTACATAACCCATCATATTCCTTGAAACAATTTTAATTGAATCGATACATTTAGTATTCCTGATTTTCTGTTTAGATGATTTTCTGTGTAACTAAAATTCTCAAGTACTTCATGGTAACTCTTACAATCTAATTAACAAAATATAAATATTCGATTATGTGGGCTCTCCTAGCCTACATGGTTCATGTCCCCATATTTAAGACTTAGAATTACCTAATTCTTCCACCGACTAGTGAAAATCTGAAAGCTCCCCTAGGATTATAGCTAACTTTGTTAAATGGTATTGCATTTTTTTGGATTTTATAATTTAATAGCTTTCTGTCTAGCACTAAAGATATGTTGAGAACATTCTAGTAGATTCTTCACATCCTGATGTAATTTTGGAATATTCTGAAGTATCTACTTTGAACATGATGGAACCTTTTCTTGGGCCAGTCTGGTGGCATCCGATGTTCACTGAGAGCAGAAACAGTGATGACAGAGGTCTCATGCTGCCGCAGCAGGTCTGATGGTCACCTGATGGTATCTTGTATGCAGTGTCGGTGGCTGGGTGTCCATACCAGTGTGTTCCTACGGCATAACTTCGCAGCAACCTGCCCACAAACTGTCTTTGGTTCTTTACCATTTTTCAGATCTGGTCCTGGTTTTTAATAGTTATCCAATTTAATACCTTTTTGCTTAAGTATTTGCATTAAAAAACTCTGATGTTTAAAATGTTGTTTAAAGTAGAAAGCCTTAATGAAGTCTTAATTGATAATAGATGGCTTTCATATTTAGTAATACAGTAGCAATTTGTGCCCAGGTATTTCTTTAAATCATACTCTAACTTGAGGGCCACTTAAAAGCATTTAACATTAAATAGTAAATCTATTCTCTTGCACTGATTAAAAATTAATATGAACATGTATACAAACTAAAAGATATAAAGCAAATTATTAAAAATGATTACCTTTGTGGGATGGAATTATGGGTGAGTTTTTTCATACCTGTCTGTATTTTAAGATTTCTCAAAACAAATATTTACTATATAGGTAATTTAAAAAATTTTAAAGTTGTGTTTTTGTGGAAAATACTATATGTGACCTGAATATGGCTATTGCTTCTTGATCAAAGACTTATAAATGTCAACACTATCCATTTATGCAATTGAGGAAATCACCCAAATAATAGACAAAAAACCTAGGAGAATTTTATTAGCAACTTATGGGCAACCAGGAAAACTAAAGGGTATTAAACTTAAGATCAGGCTGGGCGTGGTGCTCACACCTGTAATCCCAGAACTTTGGGAGGCTGAAGTGGGTGGATCCCCTGAGGTCAGGAGTTTGAGACCAGCCTGGCCACCATGGCAAAATCCTATCTCTACTAAAAATGCAAAAATTAGCCAGTCATGTTAGTATGTATCTGTAACCCCAGCTACTCAGGAGGCCGTGGCAGGAAAATTGCTTGAACCTGGGAGGCGGAGTTTGCAGTGAGCCCAGATTACGTCGCTGCACTCCAGCTTGGGCAACAAGAGCAAAACTGTCTCCAAAATAAAATAAAATACATTTCAGATCAGTAGCTGAAAAACTAGAAAGATGGCTGATTAAGAACAAAGTAAAATCCCTTTTGTTCCAGAAAATCTCCTGAAAAAGAGGAAGGCTTACCAAGCCCTCAAAGGCACTCAGGCAAAGCAGGCACTATTGGCAAAGAAGGAGCAGAGGAAAGGAAAAGGGCTGAGGTTTAAGTGATTGGAATTGTTGCTACACAATTCCTGGTGGCAGAAATACAACAAGGTGCATCTCAGACAAGTACAAGTGAAACCTCGTGCCCTGGAGTTTAAAGAAATAAGCATTCCTTGGCCTTTGTTGTATGCATCCAAAGGATTAGTGGCATGAATCTACTGGAGCAGAGAATGATTACAAGATGTATTTGTCTATTTTCATACTGCTATAAAGAACTTCCCTGAGACTGGGTAATTTATACGGAAAGAGGCTGAATTGCCTCACAGTTCCACATGGCTGGGTGCGTGGGGGCCTCAGGGAACTTATAATTATGGAGGAAGGTGAAGAAAAATCAAGCACATCTTACAGGGTGGCAGGCAAGAGAGAAAAGAATGTGAAGGAGGAACTGTCAGCCAGTTATAAAACCATTATATTTTGTGAGAACTCACTCACTATCATGAAACGAGCATGGGGTAAACTGCCCCCATGACACAATCACTTCCCTCCTTCCATGAGTGGGGATTACAATTAGATATGAGATTTGGATAGGGACACAGAGCCAAACCATATCATTCTGGGTTTGGCCCTTCCAAAATCTCGTCTTTTCACATTTCAAAACCAATCACGTCTTCCCAACAGTCTCCCAAAGTCTGAACTCACTTCAGCATTAACTCAAAAGTGCAAGTCTTATCCCAGTCCGAGTTGCTTTTGCCTAAGAACCTTGAAAATAAAAAGCAAGTTGGTTACTTCCTAGATTCAGTGGGAGTATAGGCAGCAGGCAGCTCCCATTCCAAATGGAATAAATTAGCTAAAAGGAAGGAGCTACAGGTCCCATGCAAGTCCAAAATCCAGCAGTGGTGTCATTAAATCTTAAAGCTCCAAAATAATCTTCCATGCAAATGGAAATCAAAAATGAGCAGAAATAGCTATAATTACATTAGATAAGGTAAACTTCAAGAAACAGTGAATAATAAAGGGTCAATCCAGCAAGAGCATATAATAATTCTAAATTTATATGCACCCAACACTGGAGCACCCAGATTCATAAAGCAAATATTACTGGATCTAAAGAAAGAGATAGACTCCAACACAGTAATATTGAATGTTTTCTACACTCCATTCTCAACATTAGCCAAATCATCAAAATAGAAAATCAACAAAGAAACAATGGACTTAAACTGGTCTTTAGACCAAATGGACCTAATAGACATTTAAATCGTATTTTATTCAACAACTACAGAATACACTTTCTTCTTGTAAGCACATGGGACATGGTCTATGATTGAGCATGTTAGGCCACAAAGAGGTAAATTTTTTTTTTAAATTGAAATCATGTCAAGTATCTTCTCAGGCTGCAATAGAATAAAACTAGAAATCAATACCAACAGAAACTTTGGAAACTACAAATACATGGAAATTAAACAACATGCTTCTGAATAACCCTAGAGTCAGTGAAGAATTAAGATGGATATCGAAGCTGGGCATTGTGGCTCTTCATGCCTGTAATCTTAGCACTTTGGGAGGCCAAGATGGACAGATCACCTGAGGTTAGGAGTTCGAGACCAGACTGGCCAACATGGTGAAACCCTGTCTCTATTAAAAATACAAAAGTTAACTGGACATGGTGGCATGCTCTTGTAATCCCAGCTGCTCAGGAGGCTGAGGCAGGAGAATTGTTTGAACCCCGGAGGCAGAGAGTGCAGTGGGCCAATATTGTGCCACTGTACTACAGCCTGGACGACAGAAAAACAAAAGATTATCAGAGGCTATTTTGACAACTATACGCTCACAAACTGGGAAACCTGAGGGCAATAGATAGATTCATGGAAATGTACAACTACCAAAGTTTAATCACGAAGATATAGAAAATCTGAACAGATCAATAACAAGGAACAAGATTGAATCAGTAATAAAAAGTCTCCCAATAAAGAAAAACACAGGACTGCATGGATTCACTGTTGCATTTTACCAAATAAATAGAGAACTAATACCATTTCTCTTCAAACTATTCCAAAAGCAAAAGAGGACAGAATTCTCATTCTGAAAAGCTGACATTACCCTGATACCAAAACCAGACAAAGACACAATAAAAAAGAAAGCTACAGACCAATATCCCTAATGAACATGGACACAAAAATACTCAACAGAATACTAGCAAACTGAATTCAACAGCTCATCAAAAATATATGGATAGAGCTGGAGGTCATTATGTTAAGTGAAATGAGCCAGGCACAGGCAGACAAATACTAATGTAGGCACTCATATGTGGGAGCTAAAAACCTTTGTCTTGTTGACGTAGAGAATGAACAATAGATACCAGAGACTGGAAAAGGTGGGTGTGGGAAGGATGAAGAGAGGTTGATTTTGAGTACGGACATACACGCATAAGAAATAAATTCAAATATTTGATAGCAGAGTGGAATGACCATACTTAATAACAATATTATGTATATCTTTAAGTAATTAGAAGAGAGGACTTCAAATGATATCAGTGCCCTGACTTGATCATTACACATTCTATGCATGTAACAAACACTCACATGTACCCCATAGATACGTAAAATATTATTTATCAATACAATAGAAAATATATATATAAACATAAAGAAAATTCTTCAATAAGACTGATAATTCTTAAAAAGGAAAAACACTTTTAAATACTTTAAAGCATAAGGACAGTTTACCCTCCCTGTATTCTAGAATTTATGCAGTGCTTTCCTTACATTCTCTTCCATAACATGTGTGCTCCTGACATCTGGCCTGTAACCACCCCCAGCAGGAGCAGATTCTCTTTTTAAAAGCACAATCAATTATAGTGCCCTTCCAGTCTTTCATGATCCGATCTCAATCTGGCTCACTCAAAAATGATACACTAGAAAATGGTAATTAAAATTTGGAATTGGAGTTAAAGTGATTGCAAATATTAATAAGCAGACAGACTACCTACAATCTACTATAAACTCACTCTGTGTTAGCACAGAAGTGAAAATTAAGTAATTTGACCTCAGAAAAAGAATAAAAGCAAAAGCTATTTCGTTCCATAGACATTAAAGATCTATGCTTCTGATACAAAGCTATCTTAACAGAAAAGAAAAACTGAGATAATCACAAGAGACTGGGTGTTCATCATACAAAAATGTTCATTTCAGCTTTGTGTTGCAGTACTTAGAAGATAGACGACTTTCCACCAGGATGAAAAGTGCTTGCAAAAATAGATACCATGCCTCTTTCCTGACAGTATGAATGATGGTGATACCTGGCCCTGCACAGAAGTCTAACTATTCTCTGGATACCATGGATGAAAGCAGCTGGTTGGTACCAAAATGAGCATTACAAACCCTGCAGGTGTCTCTCAAATCGAACCTTCATTTTCCAAGCAATTAATGCTGATTCAAGCCAATAGGACAATAACAAGGGGTACACCTAGAGGAGCCTGCTGTTTCATACAACTGTGTCTGCTAACACAGCTCAGCCACAAATCCTGGACAAGAGATCTCCTGGGGAGTGCGAGCAGCATGGAGGGGCCCTAATCCCACTCCCCCTGTGAGTCTGGGGGTCAAATAGTGACAATCATTCATTCTGGTAATTAACTCCTGCCTCCTGGGAAAGAACAGGGCTCGCTTCCACTTTGGACTCTCTCTTCAGACACACACACACACACACACACACACGCACACACACACACACCATTGATAATAAATATTACCAAAAACCACTAAAAACGAAAGCAGACTTAACAAGAAGAGCAGCCTAGTCACAACCAACATCAAGTGTATTATGACAAGGAGAATGAGGATATATCAGATCGAGGTTATTATGGTTTATAACAAGAAATATATATTTTGGGGCCAGGCACGTGGCTCAGGCAGGTCTACAATCCCAGCACTTTGGAAGTCTGAGGAGGATGAATCACTTGAGGCCAGGAGTTCGAGACCAGTTTGGCTAATATGGTGAAACCCTATCTCTACCAAAAATACAAAAATTAGCCAGGTGTGGCTTTCTGAAAGAAAGAGAGAGGGGGCGGGGGAGGGAGAGAGAGAGAGAGAGAGAGAAAGAAAGAAAGAAACAAAGAAAGAGGAAATATATATTTTGGGCTTTGTTCCCAGTTCCTTACACAGAGCTCCTAATCTCTTGGAGTTTTCTGAGTGATAAGAGCACCTCTTCTAATGAGCTGACTCTTGGTGTGCTCCTGCATGGGCAGTTACCAGAAAGACTAGGCCATGATTAGAAGCTTGAGACTTTCATCCGCAAGCCCCATCCTTCAGGAAAGGAAGAGGAGCTGGAGATTGAGCTAATACTGATCAGGCTTATGATGAAGCCTCCATAAAACTCTCTGCAGGGTTTGGAGAGCTTCTGAGTTGGTGAACAAGGGCATCTCGATGTGTCAGAAAGGCGGCTCACTCCAACTCAACCAAGATAGAAGCTCCTGTGCTAGGGACCCTACAGAACTTCATTCCTTTAAACTCTCCTTTGAATCAATTGCCAATGGTAAATAAACTTTTTCTGGCACCTGTGAGCCACTCTAGCAAAGTATAGAACCTGGGAAGCGGGTCATAGAAACCTCTGATTAGTAGCCAAGTTGGACAGGAGTTGTGGGCCACCTGGGGACCTTGTATTTGCTATTGTCACTTGAAATTGGGGCAGTCTTGGGAGACTGAGCCATCAGCCTGTGGTGTCTGTGCTAACTCCAGTTAGTGTCAAAATTGAGTTGAATACTGGGACACCCAATTGGTGTCCACAGAGAACTGAAAAACTCCTTTGGGTGAGGGAATTCCTATATGTGTTGGTGACCTAAAGGGTTGTGACAGCACAGAAGAGAGCAGCTTGTTTTTCCTTGTACATCTGGGGTCACAAGTGAGGCACTGAGAGTCCTATGAGTATAGGCAGAAAAACAGTTTGTTTTTCCCACCTCTCAGTATCACACCTCAATTTAGCTCATTTTCTGACAATAAATTTAACACCCATATGACATAAGGCTACTATTTCTGGTTTAATCTTGACAACAGCAACAACAAAATCTCTGATTCAGTCATCAATAATGATTTGTTGAGCCCTAATATATACCTGCCACTCCTCTGGGCACAGAGAAACAACAGTGAGACAATCTGAGACCAGCTTCATGGCACTCACACTCCAATGGTCTCCAGCTACGTTTATTGACATAAACGTCTATTTCAATAAGAGCTATAGCTAGAGGAGAGTTATGCAGGAGCCAGGGAGTGCTGGTGTGGGATCAGTAATAGGGTTGCCCAAATGTCACCTTTGGATGGAGTGGAGGCTGGGAAACAGGGCCACCAGCCTGTCTCAGCAGTAAGTGAGTAGAGGCAGAGACAGCAAAGTGAGGGCAAGTGTGAGGAAGAAATAAAGAGATAGTGGAAGGAGTGGGAAGGAGAAGGGGACAAATAGCAGCTTTGTGAGCCTTTGTAAAGACCTCAACTTTGTATTCTTAGCAAGAGAGAAACCAGCCACGGCTGGGCTGTGAATAGAGGCATGGAAGGACCCAGCACCCCACATCCGTGCATTAGGATGATGGAAGGGTAATAAAATGGAGCAAATCTGAAGCAAACAGGAACGGTCTACCTGACCCCCACCCAGGTGTAGATCTTAACGTGTTTGTCCCGAACATCACACAATTTCAGAGTCTGGGGGACTTCTGTAGGAAAACAGGATATGGATTTATAAACAAAAATTAATAAAAGTACATTTTTAGCATAAGAAATCACAAGAAATGTCAGACATGAAGACTGTAAGTAACACAAACATCACATAACAGTTTTTAAAAACATTGCTACCTTAATGAAGTGCTTGAAACACCCGTTTTTTGTTTGTTTTTTTTTTCTCCAATATTTTTGACTGCATACTCTGGGTCACGTCTTCATACAATAACATTTTAGTAACGTTTTCTCTGTAGACAGACTTAAAAGCTCATTTAGTCATTTCTCTAATACTATGGTTTAAATTGTATCCCCCCAAATATGATAAAGTCCTAACTTCCGGTATCTCAGAACATGACCTTTGGGGTGTTGCAAATGTAATTAGTTAAGTTCAGATGAGGTCATACAGCAGAGTGAGCCCTAATTCAATATGACTGGTGCTCAGGTGAAGTTACTGAGCCACAGGAGAAGATGTTATGAAGATGGAGGCAGAGATCAGTGCTATATTGACACAGCCAAGGAACATCTGGGGCTACCAGGGGCTCAAAGAGGCCACGAGGGACCTTCCCTTAGAAGCTTCAGAGGAAGTGTGACTGTGCCATCACCTTGATTTCAGGCTTCTAGAACTTCTCCAGAACTATAACACAGTAAGTTTCTGTTTTTTATAAATTTATTTATTTATTATGCTTTAAGTTCTGGGGTACATGTACAGACCATGCAGGTTTGTTTCATTGGTATTCATGTGCCATGGTAGTGGTTTGCTGCATCCATTGCCCCGTCATCTACATTAGGTATTTCTTCTAATGCAATCCCTCCCCAATCCCCCCACCCCTTGCTATTCCTCCCCTAACTCCCACCCCCCAGGTCCCAGTATATGATGTTCCCCTCCCTGTGTCCCTGTGTGCTCATTGTTCAAGACCCACTTATGAGTGAGAACATGTGGTGTTTGGTTTTCTGTTCTTGTGTCAGTTTGCTGAGAATGATGGTTTCCAGTTTCATCCATTTCCCTGAAAAGGACATGAACTCACCTTTTTTATGGCTGCATAGTATTCCATGGTATACATGTGCCACATTTTCTTTATCCAGTCTATCATTGATGGACATTTGGGTTGGTTCCAAGACTTCACTACTGTGAATAGCGCCACAATAAACATATGTGCGCATGCATCGTTATAATAGAATGATTTATAATCCTTTGGGTATATACTCAGTAATGGGGGATTGCTGGATCAAATGGTATTTATATCTCTAGATCCTTCAGGAATCGCCACACTGTCTTCTACAATGGTTGGTGGGAGTGTAAGTTTCTGTTGTTTTAAGTCAAGCATTTTTTGCTACATTATTATAGTGGCCCTGGTGAACTAATACCTCTTATATGATTGATCAGAATTTGCTTTTTATTATAAAGAACTTAGAAAACATACTTTTTTGCTGTTAGTAATGTGATGGAAATATTTAGCATTTTTGTTGGTTTTGAAAAAACCTCTATCAAGTTCTTTGCACATTGAGATGTTACAGATAATTTTTTGTGATATATATTATAAACACTGCATTATTGAAAATTCTTGACAGGAAAGAACTTTTGTTTTGACCAGGTGTCAATGAGAAACAAGTCTTTCACTTAAAATGTTGCATATCTGATCACTGGAAAGATTTGACACAGATTAGCCCTACTCTCCATGAACTTCAAGTTTTGTTTCCCCTTCTCTATGTAGCTTTTCATAGTACCAGGAGCATGATTCACATTCGCATTGCAGCACAATCTCTGGCCCAGCAAATTTACAGCCCAATATCTGGTGAGTTGGCACGGTGGGTTGTAGAAAGTTCTTGGAAGTCATTTTTGCACTTAGAACAGCCAGAAGGAATTTGACTCTACCCCAGAAATGGCTGAGAACCATGATATTTACGTAGCACCAAACCCAAACTATATGTACCCTCAACTTAATTTACTCTTACATAGATCCCCAAAGTGATCTCCACTCCTATACTTTTGAGTGGTAGAGTAAGTATGACCAAGAATAAATTATAATGGAAAGAGGCTGTGGTCAATCAAAATTAAATATACTACTTTTACAACTTGTACAAATTATATGAATAAACTAGTCCTTTGAAAGACCTCTGTGCAACTGAGGGGCAGTGAATCTTGTATTTCATCAGCCATACAGTAAATTTGCTCTTGCATCTCCCATTTGCTTGTTGTTGTTTTAAGGGCACCATGGTTTGAATGCCCAGACTTGCAGATTTGCTTTGTTCTTCAATTTTGTACAATGGCTTACAAAGCACAGTGTATATAAGCATCATTATTCAGGGTTATGTCTATGAAATACATACTTTTTAAGTAATTTAAGAGAGGTTTAAAGAAAATCGTTAAAAGATAACTCTCACCCATGTAAGAGGAAACACCACATAGGCTCCAGTCTACAATCAAATCTTTCTACAAATTAGCAATGGAATGTGTCCTCTAAAGGAATGATATTGAAGCCATATGTATTAGTCTGTTCTCATGCTACTTATAAAGACATACTCAAGACTGGATAATTTATTTAAAAAGAGGTTTAGTTGACTCACAGTTCTGCAGGGCTGGGGAGGCCTTAGGAAACATAATCATGGCAGAAGGGGAAGAAAAATTGTCCTTCTTCACATGGTGTCAGAAAGGAGAAGTACCAAGAAAAGGGGGGAAAATTCCCGTATGAAACCATCAGATCTCATGAGAATTCACTCATTACCACGAGAACAGCAGCATAGAGGTAACTGCCTCCATGATTCAATTACCTCCAACCAGGTCCCTCCCATGACACATGGGAATTATGGGAACCACAGTTCAAGAGGAGATTTGGGTGGGGACACATCCAAAACATAATACCATACAACTTTAAATAGGGACAAAAAAGAAATAGTCTTCACTTGTTGATATTAGAAGGTAGGTAGCCTTGGCCATTTTTGTTTTTGTTTTTCTTTGGATAAAGCCACATCAGACACAGAGCAATTTGCACAGAATCTTGTTTCCCAGGTGAGTTAAGGTGTAATGTTCAACATTAAAGATGATATAATTTATTGAAAAGCTTACATTTTTATGTGATATGAGAATAAGTGCCACAATTTAGTATTTATAATATTATGATACTACAAAAATATTTTAGTCTAAAATGTCTTCTGGTAAGTGAGGGACTAAATAACTTAAGTTGCTTGTCCAAGGTCACAGAACAAGTTATTTGTTTTCAAAACACCTGCTAATAGTAATAGAAAAATAACAGTAATAATAAAAAATACATAAATTATGTAGGTCTTAGCAATCACAAAATGACATTCTTAATCAGTGGAAAAACATTCTCTGTGCTGCTCAAGTTCAACAGAATGCCCATGGGACCTGTAATTACAGTGACTCATCCCTAAAAAAGTTATTGTGAATAGTCACTGTTCCTACAATAATGCAATGGTTTAGCTTATAAAATTACCCTGAAGTTAAACCAACTTAGAGGTGGTGAGTTTGGATGCAGAAATCATTACATCAGGGAAATCCATCAACAAAGCACTTAAACACAGTGGATTTTATATTTTCCTCTAATTTTTAAAGATTTCTTCTGCTCTTTCATTTAACCACATTGCTTATCTACACAGACATTTCTATTCTGTAGAAATCATGAGCTTGATTAATCATATGATGACCTTATCAAAGAAAAAATATACTATAATCATTGGATACAGAAAATAATCTTAGAAATAAATCTGATTCAAACTCTATTTTAGAGATTGGGACAATAAAACAACAGAAATGTTATCCCTAAAATTGCACTATGGAATATAGACTAGGACTTAAATCATGTGTTCACTGTGATCTTTCTGCTGTGCTTTCTTTCTTGTGTTAGACAGATAGCACAATCTTCCTAGAACTTTGGTTTCAAACTGTCATCTCCTTTCCTCCAGGATAAAATTTGTACTCCTAAGCCTCATACTCAAGGCTCACCCCAATTTGACTGAGGTTATTGCATTAATCATATTCCCCATTACTTCTCAACATAAATATGCCACTAAATGCAGTTTCTTTTATTTTCACAGACCATGCTTTGAAGTCTGGGCTAGGTTACAGATTAGATTAGAAAGATCTATTAGACTGACAAGAATGCCTCATAAGCAAGGTGCTAATAGAAAAGATTTTAACTATTATAAGTTAGAGAGAGGTATGTTCATAAAATTCAAAAATCAATGGATTCTGAGTCAGAGAGTTCTGCAATGTTGTAAAGCAGAAGACTGAGAGATGAAAAGAAAATAGTCTATAAACCAGCTGGCATCAATGTCTCATTATAAACATAGGTGGCACCAGGAAGGGAGTGTATTCCAAAAGACTGTGTCAAGGTTAGCCTTCAAAAGTTTTAAATGAAAAGTGGAAACATGCAGGAATGTAATTCCTCATGAAGATGTCTGAATCTGTATTCAAGATATCAAACAGAACTGAATGAGATGAATAGGAGTGTGAATTCTACATAAAAAGACAAAGATAATGACCCAGGGCCAGGCTCAGATAACCAAACACCACTTGCGACAAGACTATGACAGCTGAAACCATAATGGCGCCACCTTTAACTCTGGTCTTCTTAGTGATGTCTAATCAAAATTGGCAGGTATTTCTGAGGGCAGACAAAGGTATTTCCTATTTCTAATACCAATGGTAGCCAAGGATCATAGATGGAGGCAGCAAACCACCTTGCCATGTACGTACCTATGCAACAATCCTGCATGACCTGCACATGTACCCCAGAACCTAAAGTACAATAAAAAAATAAAGTAAAAAATAAATCTAAGCAAACACACACACATATTTACATTATGGCTTGACATCACCATTGTCCTTTATTCTCTATTCAAATCCTATCCTTCCTTCCTTTCTTTCTTTATTATTATTGATTATTATTATTTTTGGACAGGGAAGAGAGAAAAGATGTGTGCAATATTTACTTCGTATACAAGGTCTTCTTTGGCTGCTTTTATCATGGATATTTGTATTGTTTTAAAATTATTTACACAATTTTTTTTTTCCGAGAGGAGATTCAAAATGGGAAACAAAAAACCACAGTGTAAGACCAAAATTCAGTTTAAATGTGCTGCTATGTGGCTAAAAAATAGTAGAGTTCCTCCAAGTTTATTAGTACTAAAAAGAAAATATAATTTGGGGAGGCTTTCCATTACTTCTATATGAACATACCTAAGTTTAGGAAAGTGAAGTGGGCCCACACACTTATGGGAAGAAGCAGGGCTCTTCCCACAGTGGGCTCGGAATAGAATTATTGCTAGGGGTCAGGAAAACCAAGAAAAGTGGAAAGAAAAGAGCAAGAGACATTTATCAGAAATGTTCTTAAAATTAATAGGATGCCAATAAAATTGCATTACCTTCAGTTTCAACGAAACCATAAGGGGAATATTATTCTAGACATGGCTGGTTAACATGTTTTCTTAAATAGAAAAAATGGAGGAGTATCAATTAGGCGCCAACAACATTTATTGAAGCAAGTGTTACAAATTTTTCATATTTAGAGCATATTCACTGCATTTTTAATATAGAAATAGGGGTTATATTCTTACATACCAGAAGTATTTGCATTTAAAATATTAAAAAGTAATTAATAAGTAAAATATTAAAATGCAATTAAAAAGTAAGTTTAATGAATAAGAAACAACATTCTTAGGAAGCATTATGGTGTTAATTTTCAGACTTTCCTCCCTAAAAGCTAGAATTTAAGAAAACAACCAGTTCCCTTTGAGTTATGAAACCACATTTGTAAGTTCTGTGTAAGGTGAAAGTTTTCTATTTGTCTTTGCACTTAAGTTGTATCCAACTGACTCCCAAGTTATTAGGCTGTCCCCAACTCAGGGCACATCAGGACTACTCTCTTGCCTCAAGCCAAGCTCAGCTCATACAAACTTAGTATGTACAAGATGAGCCTCATCAATCTGGTATCAAGAGGCCAAATAGACTATGAAAGCAAGGCACATGCTGAGGCATCTGCTTCAAACTGTCTGGACTCCTGGCCTTCCAAGGGTATTTGCCAGACATGTGGAAATATTAACTGAACTAAGATTTATGCCCACTCACTCCTCTCTGTCTGCTGCACACTTCTTCCATGAAGTAAATCTGTTTTCTAGCTTCAGTCTGTCTGACGACCAGACAAGAAGACAGAAAAAGCTCTAAACAGGTTTTTAATCGAAGGGAAATGTCAATCCCTCACTTGATCCAAATATAGAAACTTTGAAGAGAAAAAAAATCCCTCATATTATTTCTAGTTAAACATTATTTGTAGTCCTTTGAAGACACCGTATGTTCTTATTTTGCAAAATTGACCTACTTTAAGGGTTCTTTGTTGGGCCCCTAAAAGAACAGAATGTCTTGTTCATTTACATACAGTAAACAGATGTCTCCTCCAAGCAGCACAAAATTGGGAAATAATTTTGAAACTCAATCCATTCATTGTAGCTTTGGAAATCCTGGCTAACAAGAATCCCAAAAGGACGCACTGCCAGTTGTTTATATGGGTGGATTATGTTATAAAAACATGTTTATGAAAGACCATTCATCTTTTGTTTCC
This sequence comes from Callithrix jacchus, assembly GCF_049354715.1. Classification (NCBI taxonomy): domain Eukaryota; kingdom Metazoa; phylum Chordata; class Mammalia; order Primates; family Cebidae; genus Callithrix; species Callithrix jacchus. The sequence goes on from NC_133507.1 coordinate 150,319,104, forward strand.
TGCATACTGAGTTTCAGCTTAACTACTATTTCAGAGACAAGCATTATGGATTTCTATTATTTATCTATTTGTGTTGTGATAAAACTGGAATTCATAAACAGACTGGCAGTATACATGTCAAGCTTTCTTTATTGTCTTGGTTCAACTTTACTTCGGAAGTTGAAAATAAAATCTGAAAGAGAAATATTTTTCTTCCATAGGTCATTGTTTAATCCTCATTGGTCTGGTAGATATAATTTTCTCTGTGTCTTTTATTCTGGAAATTATGGGGAAAAAAAAATCTTCCAACTGCTCTGGAATTTTTTTTCATTCTCATCAATTGTCTTGGCAAGTCAGCTATGTGAGTATTATTTGAATCCCAAATGGCACAATAATTTGTACCTTAATGATGAAACTTGGCAGATCCCAGAGTAGAAAGTAACAATTGATATAAAATATTACTCTATGGAATAATTGCTAAAGTATTCATACATTAGATTTGATTTATTTTAACAACCTAGAAAACTAGGTTGAGCAAAACCAGGCAAACATGAATATGCAAACTAATTGTAGAATTGAGCAAATATACAAAAACTACTTCCCTTGCTCTGCTTCTGACCTCTCATGTCAAAGGAGGAAGACACATTCAAAAATAATCCTAGAATAAGATTCTTAGTGAAAGTAAGTTTTGTGCTCTGATGGTTTCCCAAGAAAGTCTCCACTCTAGAGTTTACCTAATAGCTATTTTATGAACTGGGAAGTTAGCACTTGCTTTTATTGGTGAGATGTCTTTAAAGATTAAAATGGCCGAGTGTGGTGGCTCACACCTGTAATCTCAGCACTTTGGGAGGCTGAGGTGGGCAGATCACCTGCAGTCAGGAGTTCGTGACCAGCTTGGCTAACATGGTGAAACCCCATCTCTACTAAAAATAGAAAAATTAGCTGGGCATGGTGGTACATGCCTATAATCCCAGCTACGTGGGAGGCTGAGGCAGGAGAACCACTTGAACTCAGGAAGTGGAGGATGCAGGAAGCCAAGATCATGCCACTGCACTCCAGCCTGGGAGACAGAGTGAAATTTTGTCTCAAAAACAACAACAGCAACAAAACCCTTGCACTCAGCCAAAATTATGTAACCTGTAAATTACCCTCATTCCAACATTATTTCAGTGCTATGAGAAAACATCACTTCACTTTTTTCCAAGCTGAAGGAATACTAGAATGTTCTGAGGTGAAGAGGTGATAGTCACACTGCTTTCACTAAAATAAGTTTATTCTATAGACACTTATTAAACACCTAGTAGGTTTCAGGCACCATTCTAGGTGCTCAAAACTTAGTGCTAATCAGAAAAAAATCCTTTGGATTCCAGTGAGAAGACAGACAACAAATGAAAGAATATAAAATATATTAAATGGCAATTAGTGCTAAGGAGAAAAACACACATCAGGGAAGTGAGATGTGAAAGGTCAGTGGGGTAACATTTGAGACAGGGTGGATGAGGAGGCTTTTCTGGGATGGGGGCTTTTGAGTGCAGTCTGAGACTTGGCCAGTGTGAGGTAGGCCTGTGGATATTAGTGCCAGATTGTTCTAGGAAGAGGAAACACTAAGTGGAGAGACCCCAGGAGAGGAACAACCCTGGAATGCTCAACAGACAATTGACAGATGTAACGGCCATGAAAACACATTTCTTGAATTTCCTGCTCTGTTGGCAGAAAATAACCACAGTCCCATCTTCTATTCCTTTAATCCATCACTAGGTTCATGCCAAGGCCATGGTTCCCATGGGCTGCTCCCAGCCAATCACTGAGCATGCATGGTGAGGGCACAGTGCACGTGGCATGTGGGACTCCTCTGACGATGACTTCCACTTGAGGACTCCCCATAAAGCTGGCTAAAACTTGGTCAGGGTGACTCAGAGGTTTAAGACTGCTCTAACCTGACCCTCCTTCCTTCCCAGTCTCCTTTCACAGATATCAGACCTGTATCATGCTCTGAAGGTTCGGCCTACTTCCACTTTCTTCCCCTAGTTCACAGGCATTTAAAAACTGCAGAACTCTGAGAACATAATGCTATTCAAATACCTGTGCCAAGAGACCTGAATAAACTTTAGCATAGCTCCTGGCAGCATAATGCCATATTCCTAGGATGACGCCAGACTAAATGCTTCCCTAAGGAAGCACAACGCGGTCTTCCCAGAAAACGTACTGTTTGTTCTGACCAACACTGATGATAGGCACCCCGCTTCCCTTTTATTGGAGCATTTAGTAAAAAGGGCTTACAATTGTGAATCTGCATCTATTATAGCTCCAAAGTATCTCTCCCAAGGACCTGAGAACCATTGTTTCGAATGTAATCATCAGGAAGGCTAGGGCCTCTGTCTTCTAGTGTCTGTGGGAGGAGAGAACCCTTACATCAATTGCCACCAGCTAGCAGACACAGCTGGCCTAACTGCATTCACGCTGACCAACCCTTCATAAATGCTACTTCTCTTACCCTACTGAGCCCCTGCTCTTTCCTCTTTCTCACAACACCCTAATCACCTCTGTACAAATCACAGTGGAGACTACTTCCCCCTACTGTCAGTAGTTACTGAGTAAAATCTGTTTTCACTACCTTCACTAATGCCTGGCTATCCTTATCTTTGACAATTTATGCCAATAAATCTCTTGATCCTCTCATTTTATCTGGCTCTCTGCTTCTTGGAGAACATAAACTAACACAGCAGCCCCATGTGCCTGGAGCCTCTAAAATGTAGGCTCCTGATAGAGATGAAGTCCAGCCGTGGCAGTAGATCAGGTCTGAAACTTTTATTTTGAGTAAAAAGAAGAGGGAATAAAGAGTTTTAAACAGAGAAGTGACATGATCAACCTTTCTTTCTAACAGGGCTCCTCTGACTACTCTAGGGAGGCAAGATCAGGAGACTCTTGGAATAATCAAGAGGAGAGATGGCGTATACCAGGGCGGTGTCAGTGCAGCATGGGAAACAGTTAAACTCTGGATATATTTAAAGGAGAACTAAAAATATTTGCTGCTAGAAAAGATGTGTGTTGTGGAGGAAAATGAAAAGAGTCAGTGAGGAAAATAAAGCCATCAATCTAAGCATCTAGATAAACAGAGTTATGATTAAGTCTGCAAGGGCACATGCTTTGGGGCATAATATCTACAACCCAGCTTCAGGCATATTATATGAGGAAAATATTAATATGTTATTAAATTATAACATTAACATATTATTAATACTGAAATTAAATCCAAATATATTATTAACATATTATAAATATTGTTATTAAAATAATACTGAAAATGTTATGCTTTAGCTGCATGTGAAGAATTTTTTTTGTAAAAAAATGAGATAAGTAGGGGAAAAAAACATGCTTAGTAATGCAAATAACTGTTGTAGAATAGCTAAAATACATGTTATTTGTCAGCAGCTCTCAACTGAATTTTCATTCCAGACGAAGATCACTGAGTTTGAAATCTGGCACACATTGTCCTCTGGGTCTTACGATCTGGATCTCATAGTACAAGAAATGGATATGTTCCTGTTGGCACCTCTGCTCACCCTCCACTACATCTCCTTCTGCACAAATTAACTCATCAGAATAGTTTATCTGAAACCATATTTCAAAGCTTAATTAATTTCAACCTTGATGTTTTATAGTATCTTTATTTCTTTAGATGTGTCCCTCTAAAGTTACTATAAAGTGCCTTTGATACCACACTCTTACATATAAGTAAATTTTTTGATTACATATCCATGAGTGGTTCTTTATCAATCCTCTTTAACCTCTTAGCTTAGAGTTAAAGTGTGTTGCCATTAAAATGTCTCCAGCCTTCACCTTGGCTTGATACCAGCTGCCATCTGATGCTCTATATCTCACAAAGATAATTAATTAACCTGTCTGAGGATACAAAGCTAAATTAACAAATAATCTTATATAAAATGTTGTTCCTGCCAAGTGCAGTGGCTCATGCCTATAACTCCAGCACTTTGGGAGGCTGAGACAGGTGGATGACTTGAGCCCAGGAGTTCAAGACCAGCCTGGGCAACATGGCAAAACCTCATCTCTTAAAAGAGAAAAGAAAAAAGGAAGAAAACAGCTTGTTCCTCCTGTCTAAAATAAAAATCAATTTTAAAAGTTAACATTTATTTTAAACAACAAAGAAATTGATTCTACTAAATAGAATATTACCCCACCTACATGGCCCATGACCTGTTTTATTGTCAGAAAGTGGTTACTCTTTTAACTTTCCAATATTATTATTTGATTTGTAGCAATGTGGAACTTAATAAGGAATTTGGAATCAGAGATACTGGTTAAAATATTTGTCTACCACTTTTAAATGGCATTTCATCAGCTTCATTTGTGATGGATCAAAACTCTAAAGGTGTTTCAACATAACTTACCGCTAGAACCCTGGGCACCTTCGTTGAAGAAAAAATGGCAGCTGAGGCAAGGGACACAGTGCAGCACAAGACAGACTTGACTCCTGCAGCTGGAATCTAATCCACACTAATTCAGACAGCAAGGGTGAGACCTCAAGCAACATGTATCAGCTCAGAGAGCCAGACCGTAAATATGGAGAAATAAGATGGAGAAAGACTGTTGAAATGCTAATAAGCCCAATATGCAGTAAGGTTAAGGCCATGAGCAATCAAGGAAAGAAAGGGAAGAAAATCTGGGCAAATGGCCTCCGGGTCAGGGAGAAGGGCACTGGCTCATGGTTACCAGATGACGCAATGCCCAAAGGTATATCTTGAGGCATTTCCGAAAGTCATATCCTGGGTGGTAGTGACTGTCATTTCTCTCCTGCTTCTCCCCACAAAACAGTCATCCAAGCCTACCTTGCTCACTAGTGAGAAATGTGAGTATATGTGTCTCTATACAGTTTTGTGCTTGTGGAAGGGGTGATTAAGGCAACAAGGTGTTGAATTTTACCTCAACTTTAGACTAAAGACTGTCCATAAGAGCTAACATGAATATCATAGTAGTAAGTTACCAGCAGCAACACTTACAGTGATGGTTATAGTAGTTTAAATGCATAATTCTCACAATAACTAATTCACTATAGCACTGCTGGGTATCACGTTAAACAATGGAAGAAACTCTCATATAGTTCATGTGGAAAGAATGATGTAATAGGAATCTGGAGAGATAAGTAAGAGCCCGATTAGAAAGGAGTTTTAGGCCATATTTAGGATTTTGACAACTATTAATGAACTTTTTGTTTCTTTTTCTAATTAAATTTTTAACTGAAAAATAATTGTATATATTTAGAGGGTATAATGTGATATTTTAATGCATGTTTACAATGTGGAATAATTAAATCAGGCTAATTAACAAATCCCTCATCAGGGATGGATGGGAAAAGGATATTGATTGAGGGGTACAAAGTTTCAGTTCAACAGGAGGACTATTATTTGACTTTAACCAGGAGAGGGTTAAAATCACATTCATACTTTACAACATTACTGGAAGTTAAACATTGAAAAGTGTACTGGTAACAGGCAAAAATGATGAATGAGATTGGCTAGGAGACTGTTACACTCTATTAGGCAAGAAAGGATGGCAGCCCGGACTAAGATGGGAGGATTAGGGTCGGGGTGAAGTAGATGTATTCAAGATGAGACAGGGCATGGTGATTTTTGGATAGAGGGAACTGGTGAAAGAGGGGATGAAGCTAAGATCCTGTAAAAGTTTTGGCTTTGACTAACTGGATAATTGATAGAACCATTTGCTGACATTGGAAACATGAAGGCAGAAAGAGTTGAATGAGGGAGATCACTTTGTACCAGGTTTTTCGGTGTCCAAGGGTGAAATATCCCTGTAAACGTTATGAAATTAATGAGGGAAGAAGGGAGGGGGAAAAATGAAACAAACTTGCAACACACTCAGCATCAATCAATAAGTCAGCTGGCTCTTAGACCTGCTTCCCCGTAATTCTGTGGTGCCTGTTGTCCTAGAATCATAGACCCTGTTGCAAGATTACAGCTCTTCAAACTGCTCCATAGATAACAGCTTGAACACCATGAAACGTTAAGTTTTCCCTTTGAGATATTTGTTCAGGTCCTGCATTCCAGCGACATGACCAAAGCCAGCTGGTCTGAAGGACCCCACAAGAAGCTGACTCACCAAAGAATGCAGCTTATGCATTCTAATATCTTCATCTGCCTTCCCCTAATCAATCAGTGACAAAACAAGTTTCCAGCCCCTCACCCTCCACGATCCCCTTAAAAACCCCAGCCCAGAACTCTTTGGGGAGATTGAGTTAGGGGTCTCCCTCCATCTCCTTGCTGGACACCCTGCAATCATTACATTCTATTTCTGCTGCAAACCTTGTTGTCTCAGTGTATTGCACTGTTCCTGCAGAGTAAGCATACAAACCTGTTGATTTCATATAGAGATAATCTGATTTAATTTGTTAAATTGACCCTTGAGACACTGGTTTGGATTTCCAAAATTAGATTAAGACTGAAGATACACATTTGGGAGTAATTGCCTACTTTGTCTTTATTCTTTCCATCTCCACGGTTGACAAAATTCTTTGTTCAAAGAGATAAGATGCTCAACTAAAAATTCCCACCTTCTCAGACTTCCTAACGTATCAGGTGGGTTCCTTGACTCTGAGTGCTACTATGCGACATGAAAGTAACTCCTGGGCCAGGCGCGGTGGCTCAAGCCTGTAATCCCAGCACTTTGGGAGGCGGAGGCGGGTGGATCACGAGGTCAACAGATCGAGACCATCCTGGTCAACATGGTGAAACCCCGTCTCTACCAAAATTACAAAAAATTAGCTGGGCATGCGCGTGCCTGTAATCCCAGGCAGGAGAATTGCCTGAACCCAGGAGGCGGAGGTTGCAGTGAGCCGAGATCACGCCATTGCACTCCAGCCTGGGTAACAAGAGCGAAACTCCGTCTCAAAAAAAAAAAAAAGAAAGTAACTCCTCTAGGAACTGTGGGGTCTTTGCTTTCATGACACATGCACCATTCTGTTGCCCGGGTGCCTTTTCCCTATCTGCCTGCTTGGTACAGTGGAATGAATGCTTATGTTTCTATAAATGTAAATATTGAGATCCTAGCCCTCAATATTCAGTTCCTAGTAGTTTTAAAACTTAGGCCCCTATTTCTCTCCAATTCCCCCATCACCTGCTCTTCCCCCCCTAGCTCCCCACTCCCCAGGCCCCGGGTGTGTAATGTTCTCCTCCCTGTGTCCCTGTGTTCTCATTGTTCAATGCCCACTTATGAGTGAGAACATAAGGTGTTTGGTTTTCTGTTCTTGTGTCAGTTACTGAGAATGATGGCAAACTACCACCATGGCACATGTATACCTGTGTAACAAACCTGCAGGATCTGCACATGTACCCCAGAACTTAAAGTATAATAAATAGATTTTTTTTAAAATGAAAAAGAAAAAAACAAACCATCAGGCCCCTATTTTTTTTCACTGGCTCTGAAACAGAGTTACTCTCAACCAGCCCTTTCCTGTTAGTATGAGAAAATAGAGGCTTTGGGAGGGGATTAGGTCGTGAGAGTGTAGCCCTTATGAATGGGAATAGTTCCTTATAAAACAGACCCTAGAGAGCTCTTTCACCTCCTTTCCACCACCTGAAGATACAAGGAAAAGTTGGCAGTCTACAGCCTGGAAGAGGGCCCTCACCAGAGCCTGACCACGCTGCCACCCTGATCTTGGACTTCCAGCCTCCAAAACTATGGGAAACATAGACTTCCAGCCTCTACCGTTTAAGTCCCCAGATCTGCAATAATTTGTTATGGCAGTTGGAACTGACTAAAACATCTGGGAACCATGATATTTCTGGCAATACAGAAGCTACATTGCAACCACATTTTTATAATGCAAGCGGTAATCAGAATGATGGGAGTGGATATCACGTAAGAGAAACAGAAACAGTATAGAACATGAAATAAATATGTTGGAAAACAAATTTTAAGCAACTTCAGACTTAAATGTTTACTAGAAGAGGTAATGCTGAAAGAGTAAATGAGAATGAGTAGCTGAAAATGCTGGAAGGAAGCTGATGAGGTGGAGGAACAAACAACATGAGAGGAGAGAATGTTTTGGTAAGAGGGAGTGGTGATCATCTTAAATGATGTAAAGAAGTTAATAAAAACAATTTTTCCATCTAGAAAATCCAAGATAAGTAAGCAGAAATTAAAACAGTGCATGGAGAGCTCAAGCAGTAAATCAGCTATAAGACAACGATCAAATTCTCTCCAAATTGAACCTTCAACCCACCCTACCACCTGAATGTATCTCTTTGGGTGCTATTTTTTTCCCTTGACTTGATTCTGTTCTATTTTTTCTTTGCTTCCTCATCTTCCTTGATAATCTTCTCATACCACTGCAAGATACGCAGTCAGTAATACCTCACAACCTGCTTGTATCCTTTTCATAACTCATTTGCAGCAAATATATGTTTAATGTTTGGGATGTTTAATTGTTAACTTTATTTTTCTGAGATATCAATACTCTGGAAGTCATTATTCTACAGAAAATCCTAGATCATTTATTAAAAAAATTTGAGGCCTCATCTGACTGAGAAAAATCTAACATCAATATTGAAATGAAGTAGAACTTCAACCAATGTATTTATAATTTTCCTTTATAAGAGAGGAAATTGTTACTACGTGAGCATAACTTTTCCCAACATATGGACCATCTGAGAATGTGACAATTATTTACTGTCATTACTGCTGAGAGACATGTAAAAAGATTAATTGTTGGATCCCTTTTATGGTTAGGGAGAATGCATTTTATAAAGATGAATATCATAGAACATTTATTTTTACTTCAGGCCATGCCTACTGTATGAGAATCAATAAAATATTCATTTTCTGCTGTCCTCCCTTCATTTGGGGGTAATGGGCTGTCATAAAGAGCCATAAAGCATCATTCCACTAAGAAGCTTTGAGACAAGGGGAGCCAGCTCACCCTCTCCTCAAGTCAGGAGTAAATGTCTATGTGGCTTTATTGTGTTTCATGTATTTGTTGGGCAACCCATTCCCCAAGAAGTGGTTGCCCAGGACTTGTCTAGCAAGAGGAGGGCAATGCACCAATGAAGAACCAGCCTCCTGGCTGCCAGGTGTTTTCTGGTACCATTATAGAAGGAAAATCCCATATGAGCCTCTGATTGTTCTGACTTCTCTACCTTTTCTCTTGAACCTTGGACAAGGTAGGATTTGGTGAAGCATGTTAACAAGTTGCGTGCCTTGGTGACTTTTGGGGAAGCAAATTTGGTAACTAAGGTAATAGCGTAACTAATGTAATGCTATGTTCATCTTTTATTACTTCATAACAAATTGTGACAAACTTAGTGGCTTGACACAACACCCATGTAGAATCTCACAGTTTCTGCAGGCCCAAAGTTCAGGCATGGTACCCTTGAATTCTCTGCTCAAGGTCTGTCTCATAAAAGTGAAATCCATCCTATGATGTTGGCTGGTTTCAGTCTCATCTGGAGCTTGGTGTCCTCTTCCATGCTCATTCAGATTGTTGGAAGAATTCAGTTCCTAGTTTTTTTAAGACTTAGGCCCTATTTTTTTCACTAGATCTCAAACAGGGTTACTCTCAGCAGCTAGAGGCCACCCTCAGGCCCCTGTTCTTTGGCTCATATATGTGGTTCACAACATGGCTGTTCGCTTTCTTCCAGACCAGCAGGAGAGGAAAGTGTCTCCAATTTCTCTTTAAAAGGGCATCACCAAATTAAGTTAGATCCATGCAGGCAAATCTGCCTTTTGATTTTACTAAAATCAACTGACTAGTGATTTTAATTATATCTGCAAAATTCATTTAGCCATGCTATGTTGCATAATATTAGTTATAAAAATCACGTCATATTTGCAAGTCCCACTAGCATTCAGGGGAGGAGATTGCGTAGGTTGTGTGTATCAGGAAGTGAAAACCTACGACTTCTGCCTCCCACGCACTTCTGACCAAATTAGGTTTTTTTCAGACCACACTCATCATCCTTTTACTCTGCTTTATTTTTTCACAGCATTTATTACTGTCTTATACCATGTGATCTAGTTTTCACTTATTTGTTAACAATTTCTCACACTAGAATGTCAGCTTTCTTGCTCCCCTTACAGATGTGCTTGCATATAATTAATATTGGGCATGAAATTAATATTGACTAAATGAATAACCTAGTAACTGAATGAGTGACTGAATAAACAGAGAATTAAAAATGCAGGTTTTCTACCTCCTAATAGATTATCCATTTCCTGGTTATTGTCCAAGAGGAGATGAAGAAATACCTACGATTTCAATTACCCTCTCCTTCAAGATGGCAATGTTATTGACAGCTTCCTACATCAACTCCCAGAAACAGCTTTGCTTCTAAGATATTTAGAATGAATGTACTTCTGCTACTATTTCTTGACAACAATCCTGAGAACTATAGTTGGTGAATAGTGAAGGAGAATGCCTGGACTGAGAACTGAAACACACTGGTCCAGACCACCCAGCAGGCAGCTTTCTCCCTTCAGGGTCCTGAGATTCCTTCTTTCCTTTTATTTTTCCAGACAGAATCTCACTCTATCACCCAGGCTTGAGCGCAGTGAGTGGCACAATCTCGCTCACTGCAATCACCACCTCCCAGGTTCAATCAATACTCATGTCTCAGCCTCCTGAGTAGCTACGATGACAGGCGCACACCACCATGCCTGGCTAATTTTTGCATTTTTGCATTTTATGTTTTCAGTTTCACCATGTTGACTAGGCTGGTCTTGAACTCTGGACCTCAAGTGATACACCTGCCTCAGCTCCGAAAGTAATAGGGTTACAGGCATAAGCCAGTGCACCAGTCCCCCGAGATTCTTTCAGTGTGACAGCTTGTAAGTGCATGAGGCTGAATCCAAGAGAGGGCTGATGTTTTAGCTCATTAATGCTGAATTCCCAGAGGTGCTAGAATTGTGGATTGATTTGAAAGGGTGCTATTATCAGGCTGCCATGGAAAGTTGAAGAAACTCCAAATTGAAGATTTTTATTACCTGTGAGTGATCGCTCATCTGGCATTCCTTTTCGCTAGCATGTAACTCATTTGTTATTTTCCTTTCTAACACATTCTAAGCTTGTTCTTTAACCTGCTCCCCCCATCATCCCAGGTCATTGATCACTTAAAACCCCTCTTTCCCTAGCCCATTTCCGCTATTCTTGACTTTTTCATCAATCTATCATCTATCTGAATGCAATCCCAGCAAACACACTGGGATCCTTGTCCCCTTGGTATTCTGCAAGGTGCATCACTTGATGTAGCCTCTCATTGGAGTTTCAGCTCTGAAGTTAGGGCACTTTGTGACACTTGGGTAAATTGTTTAATCTCCTGAATTCTCAGTTCCCTTGTCTGTAAAACCTGTATAAAACAGTCCCTTAGTTACTCACAGTGTTGTTGAAAAGGGAAATTAACATATGCGAGTATCGTTTGCAAACTGCAAACTAAAGCACTGTATGGCTGTGTTATTATTAGAATGCAAAAAGAGCAAAGTGCTGTTGCTGGCTCAAGTCCGGCCACAATCTTTCCTTAGGCTTTGGGTGATTCACTTTATATGGCCTATAATCATTCCAGCTTGTGTAGCTCTTGCTTTTACTGTTTTCATGGTTTGCTCTTCTCACTACCACTGGAAAATTTAGCTCTTGACCTGGATGCACTGAAGTTGAGATTGGTAACTCCTTAGTGCCTGCCATTGTCTGATGAACCAACTGGCTTCCTTCTGCTTTGGTGGGTAACTCCTCTTCAGAGCACGCAAAAAGGACAATATGCAGGTGGTTGGATGCTCAGCACAGCAGACAGACTTGGGACTACTTTATAAAGAGGGATCTCAGACTGGTAAAGGCTCATCAGGAGGTAGCTCTGAGATGGTTAGCACTAACTTACTTACTGTCATGCTCCACAGAGCAACCAAATGGCAGATCACATTCTTCCTCCTAGAGAAGCTCAGTGGAATGAAAAGATGGGCTGGTCACTCAGCTCAGAGATATGGTACCAAACAACAACAATCAAATTTCTTTGAGAACTATGAAGCTTGCTGAATCCTCCAGTATCAAAAGAACTCAGACTCTTGTGTCATTGTGCCACTGATAAAGCAATTTGTATCTTAATAACATATTCTTAAGCATTTAAAAATGTTTTCCCAGTAGTGATTTATAGATTTCTCTTCCACATGACCTTGAAAGTTTGGGCAGGTGTACCAGTACAATCTTCAAATCCAAGTTCAGTTTGGAAACTGAATGACAAAGATGAATCCAAGCTGGCCAAAGGAGGAATGGGAGAAGCAAGACTGAGACTAAGCAGACAATACACAGAAATGTAGTGTAAGGGTCTATTTGAGCTTAACATTTTTCAAATAGTGAAACTTTTCACCTAATTCAGGTTTGCATCGCATGTTTAGACCAAAGAATGCCCTTTGTTACATTTTCCACTGGAATGTTTTGGCTGAAAATTATTGGGCTAGGACACAGGTAGGACAAATAGAAAGAACACTTGCACTTATGAGAGAGAATATGCAGTGTTTAGTTTTTTGTTCCTGTGTTAATTTGCTGAGGATGATGGTTTCCAGCTTCATCCATGTCCCTGCAAAGGACATGAACTCATACTTTTTTATGGCTGCATAGTATTCCATGGTGTTTATGTGCCACATTTTCTTTATCCAGTCTATCATTGATGGGCATCTGGATTGGTTCCAAGTCTTTGCTATTGTGAACAGTGGTGCAATAAACATACCTGTGCATGTGTCTTTCTAGTAGAACGATTTATAATCCTTTGGGTACATACCCAATAATGCATTTGCTGGGTCAAATGGTGTTTCTGGTTCTAGATCCTTGAGGAATTGTCACACTGTCTTCCACAATGGTTGAGCTAATTTACACTCCCAAAAACAGTGTAAAAGCATTCTTATTTCTCCATATCCTCTCCCACATCTGTTGTTTCCTGAGTTTTTAATGATCACTATTCCAACTGAGATGGTATTTCATTGTGGTTTTCATTTGCACTTCTCTAATGACCAGTGATGATGAGCTTTTTTCCATATGTTTGTTGCCCACATAAATATCTTCTTTTGAGAAGTGTCTGTTCATATCCTTTGCCCAGTTTTTGATGGGGTCATTTGTTTTTTTTCTTGTAAATTTATTAAGGTCCTTGTAGATTATGGATAATAGCCCTTTGTCAGATGGATAGATTGCAATGAGAACACATGGTCACAGAGAAGGGAATATCACACACCAGGTCCTGTCAGTGGGTAGGGGCATAGTAGAGGAATAGCATTAGGAGAAATACCTAATATAGATGATAGGTTGAGGGGTGCAGCAAACCACCGTGGCACATGTATACCTATGTAATAAACATGCACGTTCTGTACATGTACCCCAGAAATTAAAGTATAATAATAATAAAAGAAAAGTTGCTTCATTTTGTTAATTCGTCAACACAGATAGACAAGCTATAAAGCTTTCATCTAGCATTCATCTCTAGTACTAAAGGAAGAACAGACTAGACAGAAACATTTTCACAGAGGTGGAAAATTCTGGCAGTAACATACTGTGCTGCATGTGAAGCAGAACAAAAGGAAGGGCTGAGTCTTTCAAAAGCTTTTGACCATGACTAGCTGAAAGAATTGTTTTTGACATTGTATTTTGCATTAAGACCTAGTAAAACCACTTCTAAACACACACACACTTACACAGATACAGACACGGCAGAAATGAATATTTATAGAGTGATTCTTAGCCTTACAATATGTGATCCAGGCTTGCAGTTCTATTCTATTCCATTTCATTTTGTATAAAATATGATGACGACGTTAGATGCAACCTTCCATTTGAAAAATCTTCCACAAGAGGCTCATATGTAAGGGAAACTTGGCTGAGAATTATGGCGGATGAGTCTGTCTTCATCCTTCCTTAGATGTCAGTTTTGCCTCTTAGGAAGTGATGGAATTGAGGTGAGGGGGTGTGATATTAGGTGATTTTGTTCAACAGCTTCCCTGTGTGATAGTGTAATTTCAGAAATACATAGAAATCTAAACCTTCTCCTCACCACTTCTCTGACACCCAAAATTCATCATTCACCCATCTATTGCTTTAACAGAGGTACACTGAATGTCTGGTATGTGTCAGGCATTTTTTTAAGAACTAATTTTGAATTATTTTCTACCTTTTGATAGTTCTTGTTTTTAAATAAAAAATACCTTACCTGAAAAGAAGTGTTTTAAAATTATTCTCAGTGATTTGTAAAAATTTACTTTGTTTCAATTAATTGATTCAGAATGTTTTTAACGGATAGAAACAGGCTATGTAAATTGAAACTTTATTATTCAGAGTTTACCTTAATATTCTGAGAAGAAATATGGTTTTACATGTGAAGAAACCCACAATAACACTGTTTGTGTCCAAGTCTTCACAAGCAACCTTTCAAAATACCTGACCCATAATCTAGACTACTTGTCCATAAATTTCTAACATCTTAATACTACGTTGGAAAACAAATGTATTTCCTTGACCTTTTGCCAACAGAAAGAAAAGGGTGCCAACAATCTCTGGATACTTTCTAACTAATAAAGTTTGTTTTTCTCAAATTTTAAAAGTGTGCCAGGCTGCCAACCAGAATAGAACCACGCGATAATGACTTGGCATTTTTTGTCTGTTTATTTATCTTCGTTGGTATATTCAGAAAATAATACTGAATGGCTTGGTTTACCTATCAAAATAGTGGTATGTTTTTCAACGTACTGTGTAATATTCAGACCCTTATCAAAAACAATGTTTCGGCTGGGTGCGGTGGCTCACGCCTGTAATCCCAGCACTTTGGGAGGCCGAGGCGGGTGGATCATGAGGTCAAGAGATAGAGACCATCCTGGTCAACATGGTGAAACCCCGTCTCTACTAAAAATACAAAAATTAGCTGGGCATGGTGGCGGTCACCTGTAGTCCCAGCTAGTCGGGAGGCTGAGGCAGGAGAATTGCCTGAACCCAGGAGGCGGAGGTTGCGGTGAGCCGAGATCGCGCCATTGCACTCCAGCCTGGGTAACAAGAGAGAAACTCAGTCTCAAAAAAAAAAAAAAAAAAAAAAAAGTTTCTTCTCAACTCTGTTAGTGCACTAGCTTTCTGGCTGGGTTCTTCCACCCCAGATTTATTCTCCTGCAAAGCACTCTATTCACTATTCCTATCAAAATATACTCTTCACAGCTTCTAATTCATGTCTTTAAATTTTCTAACTCTGTGAACTATTATATATTATCCTTTCACTTGGGATATCTTTCTTACCTTGGAGTATTGAAGTCTATCGATTCTTCAGGGATCAGCTGAAATGTTATTTTTCATTCAGTAATTTAATTCATTCAGCTATATGTATTTATCATACACTTACTACATGCAAGACACTATTAGAGGCCAATTGTCTATGCTCTCAGCTCTCATGGTTCTTACAATCCAGTGATGGAGGTAGGGTAGTAAGCAAGCAACTACATTCCAATGTGATGGCTGCCATCTCTGTTTATTGGGATCAGGGAAGGCTTTGGCATAAGTAACATTTAGGCTAAAACTGAAATAGATGAAAGATAGGCAGAAACAGAAGAGAATAATCCAAACAAAGGGAGAAGTGTGTATTAAAAATCTATAGATGAGAGAACTAAAAAATACTCTGCAATGGCAAGCTTAGTTGAAGCAAAAGTTGAGGCTTGGAAAGTAAGTAAAAACCACATTGTGTGGGTACTCCACCTTGACAAAAATGGAGCTCTTGAAATATTTTAAGCACAAGAGTATTTTTATCAGATTTGCACTTGAGAACAACAGTTTGCCTGCCATGATGAAATCTGATTAAAGGAGAGCGAACTTAAAGAGGCTCTTATAGAAGCTTAAACACAAAATGATGCTGGCCTGAACTGGTGAAGTGGTGGAAAGAGAATAAACTCAGAAGGTCGCATACATTTAATGGAATGCAGGCTTTGATGATGGATTAGATTGAGGAATAGATTTTTGGTGAAATAAGGTTTTAGATCTTGGCATGTTAGTTTTCTGGTATTTGTGGGAAAGCCAGAAGCAGAGATCTAGCATACAGTAGGATATTAGGATTGGAATATCAAAAGAGAATTGTGAGTTTTAGTTGTGAATTTATGAGTTAGTATCATTAGATGGTAATTAAACCATGGGAATGAATGGCATTCATAGAGGCAAATAGTTGGAAGACCTTGAATAAACCCTGGGAAACACAGAACTGCTGTGATTTGGAAGAGCAGAAGCCCCTGAAACAATGATAAAGAACGACCAAAGGACGTGGAAAACCAGAGGGCATTTTGTCACAGAGGTGGCAGGAAAAATGTGCTTTACGGAAATGAATGTTCGAGCGTGCAATGCTCCCAAGCAATTGAGTCAAATAAGGACTGAGACGTGTCTATTTAGGTGCTAGTTTGCCCAGAAAAGTCTAAATTTAGGCTAAAATGGTATGACTAACCCATCTTTCATTCTCAAATGTGTCCCATTTTCAAAAATAAATGATAAACCTATCTTCAGAAGGGATAGTTTTGAGATGTTAGGGAGTACAAAAACCAGCAGGCAGTAGGTTAAGACTTGAGTTGTAGAAATTAAAACAGAAACGCACTTTGTATAGATAGTTCTTTGAATTAGCTATGACAGAAAGAGAGAGATTAGAGAACCATGGAAAAGAGGGAGGTTACTTTAAGAATCATGTTTAAATGTTGATGGGAAAAAGAGTATATACAGTTGACCCTTGAATAACACAGGTTTAGCATGTGTTCATTTACATGTGGATTTTCTTCCTTCTCTTCCACGCCTGAGGCAGCAAAACAAACTCCTCCTCTTCCTCCTCCTCTGCAGCCTACTCAACATGGTGATGACAAGGATGTAGACCTTTATGAGGCTGCACTTCCATTTAAAAAATAGCAAATACATTTTTATTTTTTCTTATAAAAATATATTTTTACTTTCTTATATTTTCTTTTACCTAGCTTACTCTATTGTAGCAATACAGTATAAAATTCATGAAACATATAAAATATGTATTAATTGACTGTCTTATGTTATTAATAAGAATCTGGTCAATGGTAGGCTATTCGTAGTTAACTTTAGGGTGTCAAAAGTTATACACAAATTGTGGGCTGCATGAGGGCATCAGCACCCCAAGCCTTCATGTTGCTCAAGGTTCAGCTGTGCAAAGAAAACACAATGACAGAAAGAAGCTTCTCAGAAGGCAGGAGGAGGTAGAATTGAAAACACAAAAAAATAATTATTGGAAAATGAAATAATAGCTTTCCCATTGTTTTCAAAGAGAAGGAAGAAAGAATACATCACCCAAACCAGGAAAGTCTGTAGATCTGTTAGGAGTTTCTCTGAAGTGACTTACTCTTTCTTGTCAAAGTTAGAAGGTAGGTTATTTGCTTTAGACTTCCTTGTTCTAAAATATGAATGACTTTTGTTAAGTGTTGTAAATCAAAGTACAACATTTTAGCTATTATTAGCTGAATTTGGTGAGGACAGAACTGAGGATTAGTTATTTCAGCTGAGTCTTCAGGATCTACAGTCAGTGGTGGAGGTGGGATGGGGTAGAGTTGAGTGCAGGTGGGAACTGGAGGGTATTCCCGATTCCAAAGCCTAGTCTCTGACTCCTGAGCAGAGCTGCTGCTATCCTTCCATTTCCACATACATTAAACAACAAACTTTTTCAATTTTAAGCCTGTTTTTTGAAAGTGGTGGGAGGTGGTGGGAGACAACACTTCAATTTGGTGAGTTCACTTAAGTGTGTCTGATTTTTCCTTTGGGAATTCTTCTACACTTTAGCAAAGAGAACAGGAGCCTATTTTCACAGCACTTCTGCCCCCTAAAGAAACCATGCTTGTGTTCTTGCAAGTCTGAGCATAGTTACAGAGATTCTAATCTTATATGTAAAATTAGGACTGGGCAATATAAATGGGACTTTTTGTACTAGGAGTAGAAAGACTTCTGACTTGAAGATAAAATACCTGGGCTTGATTTTCAGTTTTGCCACTTACTAGTTGTGTTGCCTTAGAAAACTTACTTAAACCCAAGTCTTTGTTTGTTTACCTATAAAATGGGATATTGTATTCTGCTCTGCAAAATGCATGTTGCTTCTATGATAATTAGATCATACAATGCACGTGAAAGCACATCGAATTAAATTCAAGTTATGAAACGAAAGGAAGAATCTGGGCTTTCTCTGTGGGGTCATGACATCCACATAGGCCCATGAAACTGGGCTCATTCTGATGAAAACTAGCAGAACCACAGAGCAGAAAATATAAAGAACAATCTGAAGTCAAGTTTCAATCAACTAGAATTCAACTAATCATCATTGGTCAACTGATTTGTGGGATGTAGTTTTGTAGTTTTGGTTTTGGTTTTGATTTGTTATTTCATGTTTAGGATTTAGAAAACCCATACACTCTCCCACATACCCATCACCAAATTCATAGGCTATATCCTATAATAACTTTTAAAAAGGCAGTCAGCATAATAGCTGCATCAATAATATCTGAGAATTATAAACAGTGACCCTTAAAGCACATTGGGTTCAATAACTACCACTATAATCTATCTCCCAAGGCAGGAAAAGTTTAGAAGTTTATAATTAAGTTATAGTTTTTTTCCCCTCATTAATTCTGAGAAGACCAAAAATGCAATGCCATCATTCAAGTAATTCAAGAAATTAAAGTTTTACTCTAGGCTATCATTAGACATTTGACTCTGTTCAAGCTAGTCTACTTAATGTTTTTCATGCAAATGATACAGTTTTAGCTTTACGTTTTGTGATGATCTCACCCTGCCTGGAGTGATCTTTCTAAAATGGGTCCATCCGATAGTTGCAAGGTGAGCACATTTCCTGTCTTGATTTGCAGAAATATGTCTGGAAGTACATTCAATTTGAATCTCTGCTTTTGCAATTTGAAAAAGCTGTTGATATGTTTTAGCAATGGGGGTGCTGTCCAACAATCTGCTCCTTCCCCAGTCTTTCCCTGCAAAGACCTGTGAGTGTAGCAGCGCAGTCCAGGCCAAGTGGAACTCTCCCTAGTCCCTAGTGGAATGAAATCCCAATTAGTGGGGGAGTCAAACCTTATAATAATGAAAGAAATGAGTTTTTCTAAGATATTTCATCCCTACATGATTCTCTTCTATAATGTGGCAACTTCAATGTCAGTGAAACACTCTGAAGACAGATACCACCAACAGGAACGTCATTCCCCTCATCCATAGAGTCCTGCCTTCTCCTCTCACATGCTTAGGATGGGAAACTTTTTCTAGAACCACATTTGGAAGATGGAAATTAGTCTAGTTCACTCATGGGGATTCCACTCTCTTAGCCAATAATCAATATAGTCATAGACATGATAAACACATGTTGACTAAGAAGACAAAGGAAAAAAATTTCTCCAAGTGGCCTTGGAAATGTTTTTCTTATTATTAAGAAAAAACTGTTTTAAAAAGAAGCTTCTGTGTTTTTCTACCCCTTGTTGAGGTTGTATGTGGACAGTTGTCTCAGGATGTGGTGTTCTTTCTGAAGCTGTGGCTGCCATTTTGTAATCATGAGGAGGCAAGCTGGAGGATGATGGCCAATGGGTGCAGACAACAGAGTGGTAATATGGAAAGAAACTGGGTCTTCTACTGCTGAGCAGACTAAGTATGTAACTGGTTTCATTGATATTTGCAACCAAAAGCACCTTACACTACCCTTGATTAATTTTACATGAGATGATTCCCAATCTTTTGTTCTCATCAGAGACAGCATTTGTTGGAAGGCCTTTGGTTGCCTTCTGCATGGAATGAGTGAGTACCCACAGGCCCACTTCACAGGTAAGAGGTGACATAAATAGGAGCAAGTAACAAAATGCCTCTATCCTAGAATCAGAACTTCATTCATCTTGAGTTAGTCCATTTTGCATTGCTATCAAGGAATACCTGAGACTGGGTAACTTGTAAAGAAAAGAGGTCTATTTGGTTCACAGTTCTGCAGGCCGTACAAGCATAGCATCTGCATCTGCATCTGCTTGGCTTCTGGTGAGGACTCAGAAAGCTTTTAGTCATGACAGAAGGTAAAAGGGGAACAAGCATGTCACACAGTGAAAGAGAGAGAAAAAAATGGAGGAGGCCCCAGACTCTTTAACAACTAGATCTCACATAAACTCATTACTGCAGGGAGGAAAGCAAACCATATATGAGGGATCCACTCCCATAACCCAAACACTTCCCACCAGACCCCACTTCCAGCATTGGGGATCACATTTTAACAGGAGGGGGACAAACTTCAAATTATATAAACCCTACTTACTTCATCAACTCTACTGACTTCCTGGCCTCCTGAGTCAGGAGCAAACACTGTCTCTTTGCTGCCTCTGCCAACCTCTCTGAACATGACTTCTCTGCATTCCCCTGACTTGTCCTGGTTGTTTAAGTTTCTACATAATCCCAACTGCTGCTCTGTGCTTTCATTCCAGGGCCATCCACACACCAGCATGACATGTCCTCACTTTTGAATTTGGTTCATAACTTTGACGGCATTCAGCAGGCATCTCTGTGTGTTCAGGTTTTATCCCTAGAATTCCTCACATACCTGGAGATCAGAAAGCCTCCACCACTTAAAACCAGGCTGAATGGAAAGTTTTTTCTCAACTTAGACATTACACTACTGTTAGAGTAGGAATCTTAAGACAGGCTTGACTCAGGTTTTCAGGTCATTATCCAAATGACTGTCAGTCAACTCCTGATCCTCTTGTTCCACCTCAGTCTCCAGCATGGTCTCTTAATCTACGTTAGGTTAAATCTTACTCTGTCTTGATAACATCTCAAAAATCACAAATTATTTATTCCTGTTTATGACAATCCTATTTAAAAATTATTTACAACTATTTTCCATAATTTTTATATATTCTTTTTTACCTTATATACGTAAATACAGATATAGATATTTACCTAAACATACAAATAGATAGATACAATTATCAGTCAGCTCCCCATGTCTGCAGGTTTCATATCCATGGATTCAGCCAAGCACAGATAGAAAATATTTGGAAAAATAGACAATAAAAAATTATAACAATAAAAATAATGCAAATAAAAAATAATAGACTATAACAAATATTTACATAATATTTACATTATATTCAGTATTATAAGTAATCTAGAGATCATTTAAAGTATATGGGAAGATGTGTGTAGTTTTTATTCATGTAAGGACCAGAGAATCCATGAACTTTGGTATCCAAGGGAGTCCTGGAACCAATACTCACTGATACTGAGAGGTGACCATATAAACATATGTAAAAAATATATAAGAATATAAAGGCAGACGTATTTCTTTATCTACCTATCAATCTAATATATCTATCTCTATTTTTATCAAAAAGTTTTCCTGAGGCCAAGAATTACCATCATTTATTTTTCTAATGACCGTAACCTACCATCTCTTCTTATTTCTAGCATAAACTATTTTTTCTATAATTCCAGTATAGAAAATTGGAATTTTTTGTTTCAACATTTTTGTGGCTTTTTTTTCCTTAACCAAGACTTCCCCCCACCTCCATGGTACCACTGCACTCCCTAGAACTATCAGGATTGATCTCTTTCACGGTTCCTGTTTCACGTGGCACACACACACACACACACACACACACACACACAAGTTAGGAGAATAAAATGCTTAGGAAGAAAATGAGGAGAAAAAGTACTGTAACTCTATACTCTTCATCTCAACCACCAGCCTCTTTTCTCTGGAAGTCCATACAATCCAGCTGAATCAGCCTCTTTTTAGCTTTTGTGTCCAGGACCCATGACACTTCCTTACATGTTTCAAGGATTTGGCATTAGGCTCATAGTTCACATGCCATACCAAGAACCTGACTGACTTGGTAGACATGGGAGCAATCTATGAGTTTTAAATATGAGTGTTCCAGTGTCACGTTTGCTTTTAATTAAACTCCAAGGGTCTGGGTTTAAAATGGATTTGTGGGAGACAAATCTGAAGTCCAGAGGCCCTTTGGGATGCTGTCAGTAATGCAGAAAATATTTGGTGGGGGTTTAAATTAAGGGAATAGGACAGACTGGAAATAAAAAGATAAGACAGATTTTTAAAAAATGCTTAGTAAAATTACTGAGGGCTAGCCATTGATAGATGTTGAGACTGAGGAAGGCAGAATCAGAAACATTTCCTAAGCCTCCAGTATGAGTAAATGGGTAGACTATAATGCTCCAGTGAAAAGACAGAATACAAATATTGAAATAGCAATAATAGCTATCTTTAATTGAGCACTTATACACTAAGCATTCTTCTATGTAACTTTCACTTTATTTTTATTTTTTATTTATTTGAGACAGTTTCGCTCTTGTTACCCAGGCTGGAGTGCAATGACGTGATCTCGGCTCACCGCAACCTCTGCGTCCTGGGTCCAGGCAATTCTCCTGCCTCAGCCTCCTGAGTAGCTGAGATTACAGGCACACACCACCATGCCCAGCTAATTTTTTGTATTTTTAGTAGGGATGGTGTTTCACCATGTTGACCAGGATGGTCTCGATCTCTTGACCTCGTGATCCACCCACCTCGGCCTCCCAAAGTGCTGGGATTACAAGTGTGAGCCACTGTGCCCGGCCCGACTTTCACTTTTTAAAAACTTTATCCTCACAATAACCCAAGAAGGTTAAATTCTATTATTTTCTTTTTAGAAGAAAAAATTGGAAATTTAGGTATAGGAATATTAAATGTTTTACATAAGGTCACACGGGTGGGAAATGAAGAAGCTGAGTTTTATGCTCAGGCATTTTAACTTCAGAACCTGCACTGGGACTTTCAGTAAGCAGAGTTTACAAGGATATGGAAACAGAATGAGTGGTTTGATGATGAGTTCCATTTTATAAATGCTGGGTTTCAGGTACTGGTTTGAGATCCCAGAGACTTTAATCAAGGTGTTGGGTGCAAAAGTTTAAAACTCTAGATAAATGTACAAATTTGAGAATCACGAGCTTAACAGGAAGCAGTTAAAAAAATGTTGGAGTGGATGTTATCTCCCGAGAACAGTGAATCACGCAAATATGAGTGGGCTGAGGATGGAACCCAAAGAACACCATTGAAGACACGGCTACAATAAGAGAGCCTGTGAGTGAGAAAGGGGCAACAGTCATGTTGATGAGATGTGGGACCAGGAGAATACAGTGGGAAAGTTCCAGAAGGAATGAGTGCTTATGCAACTGGTAGGTCTGCTAAGATAAGCACTAAAAACATTTAAAAATTTGAAAAAAATCTATTCAGCTCTCAATGTGAAAATAAAAGATAACTACCAGAAACATGGTGGATGGTGAGTGAAGGGGTCAAAAGCCAAATGGCAGTAAGTTTGGAAATGAATGGGAGGAGGCCATAGGGTTAGGCAAATTTAGATCAATTTTCAAAAAGTTTGGACAAGGAGAGTGGCTAGATAACAGCTAATGGATGTCAATTAAACTCAACTGAGTTTATTTATTTTTATCATTCATTTATGTATTTATTTAGGATGACAGCAAATCCTATAGCAAAATAGTCTTTGTGAAGAAAGAGGAAAAAGCCAATCTAGAATGGATATGGAAGGAAAACCCCTCAAGAATCACGGAGGATTAGGAACCCATGGGAGAAGATAGACTTCCATGTGTACATTTCTCTATGTCTACGGCCATTCTCTGTTCTTTCATTCCAATTGCATAAAGCATAACAAAAAAATTATAAGGGCAATTTCTTCCTATCTTTCTAAGATTAGATCCCGCCTATCTGACCATGATTCTATCCTGACCCCAAGAACTTTCATCCTTAACTACCCCTACCATCCTTCGTACTTGAAGTACACCCACTCCATTAACACTTTCCTGCTTGTCTTTAGGAATACCCAAGAGATTCCACTTCCTTTCCTCAATGCTTCGTCCCCTCCTCAATACTACATCCCCCTCCAATTTCCAGTCATGCAGGTCCTATTGTTCACCGCCAAGCCTTTAGGAAGACTGATCTACAGGCAAAGACTACATTTCTTTCTTGTTCACACACTCTGCAAGTTTTTAGATCCCATTAAACTAGCAAATTATTCTTTCAAAAGTCAATATTGCTCTTCTTATTTCCACATCTGTTGAATTGAGTCCTTTTCTTCTTTTGTAACAAGTGACTTCCATCTTTCCCCTGCTTCTCCGCCTTCTAATTGTAAATCTTTCACTCTTTCTAGCTGTGTTAACATTAACTGGAACTTCCTGAGAGCTTAAGATATCTTATAGATTCATCTAAAGACATTATGAATTTTAAATGTTTAATTTTGCCTTCTTACATATGCAAGGTACTATTATCAATCCCATTTTGCAATTGAGAAAACTGAGATTCTGATTGGTTAACTAACTGACTCAAGGTTACATAGCCAGTGAGTGATGTACACAATTTTTTTTTTTTTTAGATGGAGTCT